>NC_092294.1:9867830-9880330 GCF_036320965.1 Panulirus ornatus | reverse complement strand
CGTGTCACACGCCTTCACTGAGCCTCTCACCCTGACGTGTCACACGCCTTCACTGAGCCTCTCACCCTGACGTGTCACACGCCTTCACTGAGCCTCTCACCCTGACGTGTCACACGCCTTCACTGAGCCTCTCACCCTGACGTGTCACACGCCTTCACTGAGCCTCTCACCCTGACGTGTCACACGCCTTCACTGAGCCTCTCACCCTGACGTGTCACACGCCTTCACTGAGCCTCTCACCCTGACGTGTCACACGCCTTCACTGAGCCTCTCACCCTGACGTGTCACACGCCTTCACTGAGCCTCTCACCCTGACGTGTCACACGCCTTCACTGAGCCTCTCACCCTGACGTGTCACACGCCTTCACTGAGCCTCTCACCCTGACGTGTCACACGCCTTCACTGAGCCTCTCACCCTGACGTGTCACACGCCTTCACTGAGCCTCTCACCCTGACGTGTCACACGCCTTCACTGAGCCTCTCACCCTGACGTGTCACACGCCTTCACTGAGCCTCTCACCCTGACGTGTCACACGCCTTCACTGAGCCTCTCACCCTGACGTGTCACACGCCTTCACTGAGCCTCTCACCCTGACGTGTCACACGCCTTCACTGAGCCTCTCACCCTGACGTGTCACACGCCTTCACTGAGCCTCTCACCCTGACGTGTCACACGCCTTCACTGAGCCTCTCACCCTGACGTGTCACACGCCTTCACTGAGCCTCTCACCCTGACGTGTCACACGCCTTCACTGAGCCTCTCACCCTGACGTGTCACACGCCTTCACTGAGCCTCTCACCCTGACGTGTCACACGCCTTCACTGAGCCTCTCACCCTGACGTGTCACACGCCTTCACTGAGCCTCTCACCCTGACGTGTCACACGCCTTCACTGAGCCTCTCACCCTGACGTGTCACACGCCTTCACTGAGCCTCTCACCCTGACGTGTCACACGCCTTCACTGAGCCTCTCACCCTGACGTGTCACAAATCCTCACTGGGAGCCCCACCCTGGCGTGTCACACGCCCTCACTGAGCCTCTCACCCTGACGTGTCACACGCCCTCATTGAGCCTCTCACCCTGACGTGTCACACGCCTTCACTGAGCCTCTCACCCTGACGTGTCACACGCCTTCACTGAGCCTCTCACCCTGACGTGTCACACGCCTTCACTGAGCCTCTCACCCTGACGTGTCACACGCCTTCACTGAGCCTCTCACCCTGACGTGTCACACGCCTTCACTGAGCCTCTCACCCTGACGTGTCACACGCCTTCACTGAGCCTCTCACCCTGACGTGTCACACGCCTTCACTGAGCCTCTCACCCTGACGTGTCACACGCCTTCACTGAGCCTCTCACCCTGACGTGTCACACGCCTTCACTGAGCCTCTCACCCTGACGTGTCACACGCCTTCACTGAGCCTCTCACCCTGACGTGTCACACGCCTTCACTGAGCCTCTCACCCTGACGTGTCACACGCCTTCACTGAGCCTCTCACCCTGACGTGTCACACGCCTTCACTGAGCCTCTCACCCTGACGTGTCACACGCCTTCACTGAGCCTCTCACCCTGACGTGTCACACGCCTTCACTGAGCCTCTCACCCTGACGTGTCACACGCCTTCACTGAGCCTCTCACCCTGACGTGTCACACGCCTTCACTGAGCCTCTCACCCTGACGTGTCACACGCCTTCACTGAGCCTCTCACCCTGACGTGTCACACGCCTTCACTGAGCCTCTCACCCTGACGTGTCACACGCCTTCACTGAGCCTCTCACCCTGACGTGTCACACGCCTTCACTGAGCCTCTCACCCTGACGTGTCACACGCCTTCACTGAGCCTCTCACCCTGACGTGTCACACGCCTTCACTGAGCCTCTCACCCTGACGTGTCACACGCCTTCACTGAGCCTCTCACCCTGACGTGTCACACGCCTTCACTGAGCCTCTCACCCTGACGTGTCACACGCCTTCACTGAGCCTCTCACCCTGACGTGTCACACGCCTTCACTGAGCCTCTCACCCTGACGTGTCACAAATCCTCACTGGGAGCCCCACCCTGGCGTGTCACACGCCCTCACTGAGCCTCTCACCCTGACGTGTCACACGCCTTCACTGAGCCTCTCACCCTGACGTGTCACACGCCTTCACTGAGCCTCTCACCCTGACGTGTCACACGCCTTCACTGAGCCTCTCACCCTGACGTGTCACACGCCTTCACTGAGCCTCTCACCCTGACGTGTCACACGCCTTCACTGAGCCTCTCACCCTGACGTGTCACACGCCTTCACTGAGCCTCTCACCCTGACGTGTCACACGCCTTCACTGAGCCTCTCACCCTGACGTGTCACACGCCTTCACTGAGCCTCTCACCCTGACGTGTCACACGCCTTCACTGAGCCTCTCACCCTGACGTGTCACACGCCTTCACTGAGCCTCTCACCCTGACGTGTCACACGCCTTCACTGAGCCTCTCACCCTGACGTGTCACACGCCTTCACTGAGCCTCTCACCCTAACGTGTCACACGCCCTCACTGGGAGTCTCACCCTGACGTGTCACATCACCCTGACGTGTCACACGCCCTTACTGAGCCTCTCACCCTGACGAGTCACAAGCTCTCACTGGGAGCTTCGCCCTGACGTGTCACACGCCCTCACTGAGCCTCTCACCCTGACGTGTCACAAGCCCTCACTGGGAGCCCCACCCTGGCGTGTCACACGCCCTCACTGGGAACCTCACCCTGACGTGTCACACGCCCTCATTGAGCCTCTCACCCTGACGTGTCACACGCCTTCACTGAGCCTCTCACCCTGACGTGTCACAAATCCTCACTGGGAGCCCCACCCTGGCGTGTCACACGCAAATCCCGTCTGCCTGTGTTTGAGGCATCCCTAACCACTCCCATCCACCCACGACCTTCGTCCCAACGAGGTCCTTTAGCCAAGGGACATGGGATTAGAGCCCTCCCTCCCACTCTCTCTCTCTCTCTCTCTCTCTCTCTCTCTCTCTCTCTCTCTCTCTCTCTCTCTCTCTCTCTCTCTCTCTCTCGTCTTCCCTCATACCCCTCCTGGCCCAGTCAGCGACCAACCGATTCTGATCAGAGGTGACGAAGGGCCTACGAAGGGGAAGGCCCTCAGAGACCAATCTTAGCACCTTTGATGAAGGCATTACGCCGTTCTGGCGCAAAAGAGAAAGAAAAGATATCATTAAGTAGCTCTAAGACCCATTATTTGGGATGGACATGAACAAAGGGTGTCCCATTGCCTGGGATAGAATACAGGGTGGTCCCATTGCCTGGGATGAATATGAATACAGGGTGTCCCATTGCCTGGGATGGGCATGAATACAGGGTGGTCCCATTACCTGGGATGGACATGAATACAGGGTGGTCCCATTGCCTGAGATGAATATGAAGGAGAGGACCTCTTCATGAACAGACTTTGAGACGCTCCAAGCCATGTGTCGAATACCCACTCGCTCCCAGCCTGTAATGATCCCAGTCATCCAATCATCAACAAAGGTTCTCGAACGCTTTACGTAAGTCAAGAGGTCACAAGTCTTCTTACGACATTCATCGACAGGATTGAAATCTATATTGTCGATTAGGGTTCGATTCAAGACAGGCTCTGAGAACGACTGCACATTTGAGGCTATTACGACCCCTCGTCTCTGAATCGGCCATCACGCATTGCTCTCTCTCTTCGCGACCCTACAGGAGTATATATGGTCGTCAGGAGTATATATGGTCGTCAGGAGTATATACATATGGTCGTCAGGAGTATATATATGGTCGTCATGAGTATATATGGTCGTCATGAGTATATATGGTCGTCAGGAGTATATATGGTCGTCAGGAGTATATATGATCGTCAGGAGACTATATGGTCGTCAGGAGTATATCACGACCCTACAGGAGTATATATGGTCGTCAGGAGTATATCACGACCCTACAGGAGTATATATGGTCGTCAGCACTATATCACGACCCTACAGGAGTATATATGGTCGTCAGGAGTATATCACGACCCTACAGGAGTATATATGGTCGTCAGGAGTATATCACGACCCTACAGGAGTATATATGGTCGTCAGGAGTATATCACGACCCTACAGGAGTATACATGGTCGCCAGTTCACTCCCTAAGGTTCCCCCCCCGACACTCCCACCGAGTGACCACGACTGGCGACGACAGACCACAAAATACAGAGGCGTTCCTCTCCAGCATCCCTGCTAGGAGGGAGGAGAGGAGATCAGGTCACACTTTCTTGCGTGTGTCCCACACAAGATGTGTTCAACCCCTCGTCCCGCCAGCCTCAGCTCCCTCACTGGTCTGACCCCAAGCTCCGTTGGGCGCGGAGATCGAAAGGAACAAAGCTCTGTCGGTAATATAATAAAAAAAAAGAACCTAAATGGGAAAGTATTCAGTTCAGTGTTTGTTCGTCAAGATAACAAACCATCGCGATGGAAAGCCTGAAAGCCTTCGACGCTGTTCCCGAAGCCCGAGTCGAGTCGGGGCGTTCGGGTCAGGACGCGTCAGCATCTGCTGCTGCTCTCGGCTTCTCCTGAGACGGCCTGGGGGAGGGTGAGGTTTCACAGAAGCTGACAAACTCGTTTTGGTGCACCGCAGAAGAATGAGACGAGGTTGAAAAAGGGGGCTCTCTCCGTCCGTCAATGGTCGTTTGGGAAGGGGTAAAGGAAGAGGAAGGAGTTCTCCTCAGCTGTGAATGACACACCACACCACCACCTACGCCCACCTCCCTACCTCCTCCCTCAAAGAAGCGATGCGAGCCTTCGTAAACCGAGACAAAAAGGAACAACCTGAACTCTTTGAGTCTCGAACTCCAAAGGCGCGATGGCATGTCTCAGCGACTCACGACGCATGTCGAATCCTCCTTCGCCTTCGCCTCCTTCTTCTTCGCCTCCTCCTCCTAGGCGGCTGGAGAGGAAGCACTTCTTCCAAAGCGGAGGGGGGGGGGGGGGGAAATGGGTCATATCCGTGGAAAGCGAGGCAGCTCGGCTACTCAAAGAGCCCCCGGGAGTGCTCAAAAAGTACCCCTAGGGGTAATCCAACCCCTTTCCCTCCCTCACGCTCGCCAAGGCGGTGCCGGTCCTAATTTATGCAGTGACACAAACGGAGGAGATTTACGAGTCGATGCAGCGACTAGGAAAGTCAACACTAGCACAATGAACGCTAAAAAAAAATAGACTGGTAAGTTAACCTCTTCTAAGAGGCAACATTCCATGGTTTCTGGAACTCTTTTTCTTCTTTGACTGGTTCGCTCCCAAGGGCACCACTATTTGGACTACCCCTCACAGCTCTTGCTCACCGTTCAAAGGTGGTGTAGATTAAATATGAATGGTTAGGAACCTCGTGTGATTAAATGAAGAAATCATTAGCTTTCTGTGTTGTACGAGCGATGGGGACACACACACTGTTTCACACACACGCACACATATAGAGAAAGCATTTGACACTAGGCCGCATTACGAGACTGATTAAGAAACTGGATAACCAAGTAAGAATACAGAGGAAGTTCCTACGATGAATAGAAAGATTATCTCAGTGAGAGGGAACAAAGAACACATGTTATGCCAAAGGGCTCAACCTGATTACGCTGAAGAAATCGGGTATATGAAACATCTAAGCGACTTAACGAAGGATTGAAAGGGTCGATGTGTTGTACGTCTAGGGAGTGTATACCTGGTGGAGTCTTTGGAAGGGGTCTTCTACCCCCTACAGCCCAGGGCTGTGGCGATAGGATGAGAGGGTAGGAAGATGGGTGGATGAAGTTCAAAAAGCTGTGGGGTATCGGGTTTTGAATATTCAAGAGAGGGTAGAGGAGTACATTGGAGGGAATTGACTAGATCGATAAGGTGTATGGCGGCGACCAAGGCGTCTTAAGTAGTGAAGATAAACCGAGGGATACTCAGCTGAGGGAGGATGGGACTCTGGGGTCCCAGGATGGGACTCTGGGGTCCCAGGATGGGACTCTGGGGTCCCAGGACATCATCTGATCCCAAGCTTATGGTATTAGCCACTACGACTCCAAGCCAGCTCTTGCCACACACTCCGGGAGTGTGACCAAGGACTCGTGACCTGTGACCTGTGCTTGCCCTACACACACACACACACACACACACACACACACACACACACACACACAAACGCAATGCCACACGGCAGAGGCTAGGCGTCGTCGGCGGAGAGAGAGAGAGAGAGAGAGAGAGAGAGAGAGAGAGAGAGAGAGAGAGAGAGAGAGAGAGAGAGAGAGAGAGAGAGAGAGAGAGAGAGAGAGATTTTCCTAGGAAACGAAGGGTCTGTGGGCGATGATTTCAAGAATGTCTTTTTTTTTTTTTCCGATCTGTATCGTAAAAATCACAGACAGCATTAGCACCCCTCCCGTTGGCAACAGTGACTGACTCTCTCTCTCTCTCTCTCTCTCTCTCTCTCTCTCTCTCTCTCTCTCTCTCTCTCTCTCTCTCTCTCTCTCTCTCTCGTGTGTGTGTGTGTGTGTGTGTTATGGAGTATCACATTCACATTCACATTGAGCTCAGTGATGGGTGACTCTACGTTCGTGTGTGTGTGTGTGTGTGTGTGTGTGTGTGTGTGTGTGTGTGTGTGTGTGTGTGTGTGTGTGTGATTTCACTAATTCGTTCGTGTTTGAGGACATACGTTCTCGTCTCACGTCTCCCTTCGTGTATGTTATGTACATCTGTCTCTCGCTCAACCCCGCCCCAACGTTCATAATATTATTACCAGACTCTGTAGATGTGGGGTCCACTGACCTCCTCCCCACCACCACCACGCCAACCCCACCACCACGCCACATCAACCCCCACACTCCTGTTAACCCCACCACACCAACTCCCCCCCCATACACTTCTGTCAACACCCCCCCCCCATACACTTCTGTCAACACCCCCCCCCATACACTTCTCCTGTCAACACCCTCCCCCCACGCCAACCCCACCACACCAACCTCACACTCCTGCTAACCCCACCACGCCAACCCCACCACACCAACCTCACACTCCTGCCAACCCCTACCACACCAACCTCACACTCCTGTTAACCCCACCACACCAACCCCACACCCCTGTTAACGCCACCACACTAACCCCACACCCCTGTCAACCCCACCACACTAACCCCACCCCACACCACACCAACACCACCACACCCCTGTCAACCCCACCACACTAACCCCCTCACACCCTTGTCAGTCCCACCACACCAACCCCACACCCCTGTTAACACCCTCACATCAACCCCACCAAACCCCTGTCAACCCTACCACATCCCAGTTAACCCCACCACACCAACCCCACACCCCTGTTAACACCCTCACACCAACCCCACCACACGCCTGTCAACCCCACCACACTAACCCCCTAACACCCCTGTCAACCCCACCACACCCCTGTCAACCCCACCACACCCCTGTCAACCCCACCACACTCCTGTCAACCCCACCACACCCCTGTCAACCCCACCACACTAACCCCACACCCCTGTCAACCCCACCACACCCCTGTCAACCCCACCACACCAACCCCACCACACCCCTGTCAACCTCATCTTGACCTATCCAAACTGGAGTGACATTCATCATCCACTATCGGCTCTGCAGTGACTCAAGTCGACCTATTCGAGCAGCGGTGACATTCGCAACCTTTTGGGTCAACACAGCGTCCAGGCAGGAGGAGGCGTAATTCTACGCCCAAGTGTTGGGGGGGGTGGTGTTGGGGGAGAGACGGAGGGTCATGGGGGTGTTGTGGGGGTTGTTGGGGGGGTGTTGGGGAGTGTTGTGGGGGTTGTTGGGGAGAGACGGAGGGTCATGGGGGTGTTGGGGGGTTGTTGGGGAGAGACGGAGGGTCATGGGGGTGTTGTGGGGGTTGTTGGGGGGTGTTGGGGAGTGTTGTGGGGGTTGTTGGGGAGAGACGGAGGGTCATGGGGGTGTTGTGGGGGTTGTTGGGGAGAGACGGAGGGTCATGGGGGTGTTGGGGGTTGTGAGGGGTGTTGGGGGGTGTTGGGGGAGAGACGGAGGGTCATGGGGGTGTTGGGGGGGTGGGGGTTTATGGAGGAAGAGGTGGGGAGGGAGGGAGGGTAGCGGTGGGTAAGGACAAAGAAGTGTAGGGTAAGAAGAGCTTCGTAGAAAGGCCAAGGAAAAGGTTAAAGTGCTATAGGGGGAGCTTTAAGGTCATAAGGAAAAGGTCAATGTGCTATAGGGGGAGCTTTAAGGTCAAGAAAAAGGTCAATGTGCTATAGGGGGAGCTTTAAGGTCATAAGGAAAAGGTCAGTGTGCTATAGGGGGAGCTTTAAGGTCAAGGAAAAGGTCAGTGTGCTATAGGGGGAGCTTTAAGGTCAAGGAAAAGATCAGTGTGCTATAGGGGGAGCTTTAAGGTTATAAGGAAAAGGTCAATGTGCTATAGGGGGAGCTTTAAGGTCATAAGGAAAAGGTCAGTGTGCTATAGGGGGAGCTTTAAGGTCAAGGAAAAGGTTAATGTGCTATAGGGGGAGCTTTAAGGTCATAAGGAAAAGGTCAGTGTGCTATAGGGGGAGCTTTAAGGTCAAGGAAAAGGTCAGTGTGCTATAGGGGGAGCTTTAAGGTCAAGGAAAAGGTCAGTGTGCTATAGGGGGAGCGTTAAGGTCAAGGAAAAGGTCATACAGACTTGGGGAATAGCCACGCAGGGTCAGGAGAAAGGTCATGTAAGTCACTGGAGGTTAGAGAGTAATAGGGGGTTTGCCCCTCCCATTAATATGGTTTGCCCCTCCCATTCATATGGTTTGCCCCTCCCATTAATATGGTTTGCCCCTCCCATTCATATGGTTTGCCCCTCCCATTCATATGGTTTGCCCCTCCCATTCATATGGTTTGCCCCTCCCATTCATATGGTTTGCCCCTCCCATTCATATGGTTTGCCCCTCCCATTAATATGGTTTGCCCCTCCCATTCATATGGTTTGCCCCTCCCATTAATATGGTTTGCCCCTCCCATTAATATGGTTTGCCCCTCCCATTCATATGGTTTGCCTTTCCCATTCATATGGTTTGCCCCTCCCATTAATATGGTTTGCCCCTCCCATTCATATGGTTTGCCCCTCCCATTCATATGGAACAGACCATAAGCACTTACTAAAGGTACTTATAAAACCATGTCCCCTCCCATTTCAATGGAACAGACCATCAGTTTGCCCCTTCTGGTCATATGGAACGGACCATAATTGCCCCTCCTGGTGTTATGGAACGGACCATAATTGCCCCTCCTGGTGATATGGAACGGACCATAACTGCCCCTCCTGGTGTTATGGAACGGACCATAATTGCCCCTCCTGGTGATATGGAACGGACCATAACTGCCCCTCCTGGTGTTATGGAACGGACCATAATTGCCCCTCCTGGTGATATGGAACGGACCATAACTGCCCCTCCTGGTGTTATGGAACGGACCATAATTGCCCCTCCTGGTGATATGGAACGGACCATAACTGCCCCTCCTGGTGTTATGGAACGGACCATAATTGCCCCTCCTGGTGTTATGGAACGGACCATAATTGCCCCTCCTGGTGATATGGAACGGACCATAACTGCCCCTCCTGGTGTTATGGAACGGACCATAACTGCCCCTCCTGGTGTTATGGAACGGACCATAATTGCCCCTCCTGGTGTTATGGAACGGACCATAACTGCCCCTCCTGGTAATATGGAACGGACCATAACTGCCCCTCCTGGTGTTATGGAACGGACCATAATTGCCCCTCCTGGTGATATGGAACGGACCATAACTGCCCCTCCTGGTGTTATGGAACGGACCATAATTGCCCCTCCTGGTGTTATGGAACGGACCATAATTGCCCCTCCTGGTGTTATGGAACGGACCATAATTGCCCCTCCTGGTGTTATGGAACGGACCAGATATAAAACTTTGATGGCGAAATTGCAACATATGTAAAAGCATTTGATCCCTCATAATCTTCTTCTTCTCCTTCTTCTTCTTCTTCTTCTTCTTCTTCTTCTTCTTCTTCTTTTTCTTCTTCTTCTTTCTCTTCTTCTTCTTCTTCTTCTTCTTCTTCTTCTTCTTCTTCTTCTTTCTCTTCTTCTCTTCTTCTTCTTCTTCTTCTTCTTCTTCTTCTTCAGAAAGATCTAATGTATCTATCATAACTTTATCTATTGTAAACTCGCGAATTCTAAAAACCTTGTTACATAATCACTGTTGCTCAACCTATGTAAATACAGCCCAGCCCTTGTTTACATTATTCCATGTAAATCGTAAATCAGTGAGGGCTCCAGTTCCTGGATTTTACGTGTAATGTGTACCTTCGTCAGCGCCGCCGGCCGTAGGACGTGCGGGTGTATCAGCTGCTCCTGTGGCAGAAATGAATTAACTGAAGGTATACCCAATACCATAGGATATACCCAATACCATAAGATATACCCAACACCACAAGATATACCCAATACCACAAGATATACCAGCAGGCGTCCTCGAGGTTGTGTGCGTGCGTCTGTGTGAGGAGAGATGCTGGAGCCAGACGCCCTTCCTCCCTGCTGCAGGAGGCATTACCACCAGCATCCAGGTCCTCCCTCCCTCCCACCCACGCAGCGTGTCTTTGGCAATGTCTTCATCTGTGGACACGCCCCTCGGCCGGGGTCGTGCAGCGTCTGCGGGAGGAGGTACTGGGGGGGCCAGACAGTTCCTCCCTACTGCAGGAGTCATTATCACCAGCAAAGACGTTCTCCCCCCCTTCGTCTCCTCCTCCCACGCAGCGTGACAGAGCGTCCTTGGCATTGGCTTTTTTATATGTGGGATACAGACGCGTCATGTCCATGTGAGGGGGTAGGTAGCGAAGCCCCACACGCGCGGCGCCACCTCCTCCTCTTCCCCCCACTCCCTACTGCAGGAGTCCTCTACCAACAGTTAGCGAAGCCCTACACACCTCCTTCTCCCTACTGCAGGAGTCCTTACCACCAGCTAGTGAAGCCCTACACACCTCCTGCCTACTGCAGGAGGCCTTACCACCAGCTAGCGAAGCCCCACGTACCTCCTTCCCTACTGCAGGAGGCCTTACCACCAGCTAACGAAGCCCTACACACCTCCTACTGCAGGAGGCCTTACACCAACTAGGGCCTCTCACGCACAGCCCTACCCAATCCGGCAAGGATAAGTTGGTGTCCTCATATCATTTATCTCTCCCTCCTTCTACCAGGCATAGGACACCAAGAACCAGCTCCCTGTGGCTCTTCCTCCACACATACATCCCGAAGGAACTGGGGCACACACACACACACACACAGACCTCTGCTGCACCCACTGGAGTGAAAAGCCATGGTCAAATGGGCCTACATATTGGAACCATGGTCCTATGAGGCACATATTGCATGTCTCATCTATCCTGGGTAATTATAGGATTTAACTATAGGACTTAACTTGGACACAGGGGTCCCACATGAAGTTCTGCTCCCTAGAGAGAGAGAGAGAGAGAGAGAGAGAGAGAGAGAGAGAGAGAGAGAGAGAGAGAGAGAGAGAGAGAGAGAGAGAGAGGGGGGACCGAGGTTCATGGTCAAAGGTCAAGGTCACAAAGGGACTGTACAGTGAAATGCTGTTGAGTGAAAAGTCACAAAAGGACTTTAGAGTGAAATGTAATTGAGTGAAAGGTCACAAAAGGACTATACAGTGAAATGCTGTTGAGTGACAGGTCACAAAAGGACTTTAGAGTGAAATGCTGTTGAGTGAAAGGTCACAAAAGGACTTTAGAGTGAAATGCAACTTGTGTCAGGGAGCTACGAATGACCATCTCTCTCTCTCTCTCTCTCTCTCTCTCTCTCTCTCTCTCTCTCTCTCTCTCTCTCTCTCTCTCTCTTATCCTGATGCAATCTTTAATCTCTTTTTTCTTCTCTTTCTTTCTTTTTCTTTCTTTCTATTTTCTTCGTAAAACGTGTTCGAAGAAGTCATTGGGTTGGTCGCATGTTACGCCTTAAGCCATGTGCAGAGAGACAGTGAGCTGTAGGAGGCGTGTGTGGTCGTGGTGTATGAGGCGTGTAGAGGCGTGGGTGTGTAGAGGAAATACATACCTAAGAGGGTTTCTGACCCACACACACACACACACACACACACACACACACACACACACACACACACACACCCTATTTCCCATCTGTTCCACTGACTATTCCTCTCCCTCACACACTCTCTCCCACACCCACCAATTTCTCTATCCCTCTACCCCATCATCTATCCGTCGTGGCGTCTATTCCTGGCGCTACCTCGATCACAGAGGGAAACGGCGATCATCCATGCAAATCTAGGATGTCTATGCATCTATATACATCATCCAGAGGGGGAAATTGTTGAACCTCTCTTGAGAGATGTGTATTACAGCTATAAACCTCTTTCTGTGTTCCTTTCCACTGGGGAGGGGGAATGGGGTCTTTGTGTTCCATTCCACTGTGTCTCAGTTCAGCCACTGGCCTAAAATAGACACCCCCACCCCCCC
>NC_092294.1:9850330-9862830 GCF_036320965.1 Panulirus ornatus | reverse complement strand
AAGACATTCCACTTCTATGAAGAATTTCTCTTTTTTTTCTAGACTGGTGGCTGAGGGTTATGTGTCCTCCAGTGACTCCACGCCGAAGGAAATGATAAATAAATGACATCTAGTAGCCAGTCGAGCTAGCATTCTTCGGAGGTGATGCATTCTCAGCCAGGGGAAGTTGGGTCAAGGGGTCTTGGGCGGGGGGCTGGAGTCGTGAATGGGGTGTGTGGGAGGGGTGTGTGTGTGTGGGAGGAGTGAGGTGGTAAGTGTGTGTGTGTGTGGGCGGTCATGGGCGTGGGCGTGAGGTGGCGACTCGGACGAACAGGACGAAGGTAGGCATTTCCGGAGGACGAAGGTAAGGGGGGCAGGGGAGGTTTGGTGTGGGGGAGAGAAAGGAAGGGGGAGGTGGAGAATAGGGAGAGGGAGAGGGAGAAGGAGAGAGAGAGGGAGGGAGGAGGAGGCGTTGAGTGGAGGGAGGGAAGGGGGAAGAGGAGAGGAGACAAGTTCTCCCCTACTTCAAAGACCCAGGTCCTACGCCCCCATCTCCCTGCTCAAAGACCCAGGTCCAACACCCCCATCTCCCCCAACTCCCCGAGAAGGGGAGACAATTATAATCTTTTCTTTTTCATCTTTTCTTTTGGGGGGGAGGTCGTACGCCCCCATCTCCCCCAACTCCTCCTCAACACCCCAAGAAGGGGAGACGATTATAATCTTTTCTTTTTCACCTTTTCTTTTGGGAGATCGTTTCCTTCCCCCTGGAAGTCGTGGCCTCTTGTGTCCCATGATCTCTCCAGTCTTCCTACAGTTCCCAGGAACTTTTTAGATGAGTCAGGGCGTGTCTTCCAGTACCGCTACACCTCAATGGCAATGACTCAACGCGAAGATGTGGGTCCAAGGTATATCCTCAAGGGCGTGGATGACGAAGAAGAGGAACATCCACCTCCTCCTCCTCCTCCACCTCAAGGGCGTGGATGACGAAGAAGAGGATCCACCACCTCCTCCACCACCACCTCTTCCTCTTCCTCCTCCTCTACCTCAAGGGCGTGGATGACGAGGAAGAGGATCCACCTCACCACCACCTCCGAGAGAGAGAGAGAGAGAGAGAGAGAGAGAGAGAGACAGAGAGAGAGACCCACACACACAAGAACAGACCTCCAGGCCCCACATTCTTCCATGGAAGACGCCCCTGGGGTAACTGGTCTCCACGTGATGCCCCTTCGACTTTCCTATCCTCTTCCTCATACACTCTCACAGCGCGTGTGAGGTAAGCCTCGACACCAAAGATTCAATTGTCATAGTCTTTTGACTACGATCAAGTGGCCTTTGAGTACAAGATGTCGTACCATGTCAACGCTGGAACACTGGATCAATTCCTGGCCACTACATGATGAGGAAGAGGTTCGAAAACTTGAAGTAGGACTCACTGATGTTGAGGCTTCCACTCCAACTTGAAAAAAAACACGTTTGAAGTATCACTCGGATACAAGTGTAATCCTACGTTGAACCATACGGTCCAGACACACGTCTTTCAAACGGTCTATGCTCTCGAAGATTCATCTCGAACCCAAATGGATTGATGAGGTAGGGTTTCTATTTTGAAGATTCAACTCTAAGGTCATACATATTAATGAGGGTGGAGGTACCCTTTATGAAGCTACGACCCCCACCATTTCTGAACCATTGAGACAAACCCTATATGAAGCTTCGACCCCCTCCTTTCCTGAACCATTGAGACGAACCCAAATGAAGCTTCGACCCCCACCATTCCTGAACCATTGAGACGACATGCATACTAAAATCCACCGAGCCGTGGCGCCTCTGATTGACCCCCCCAAAAGTAATGGATCCCAAAAGTGATTCAAACAACATATGCAAGTTTCAGACACAAGGGTGGTTCAGTGTGTCGAAGCCTCGGTCGGTGGACCTGGCACACCTATAGTGTCCTTAAAAAGTAACTTACTGCCTTTGAAAGTGTTCTGGAGGTCATCTTTTATACCTGAGTGTTGCTCCTTGATATATTCTCAGTCCCTGAGGACAAAGGAAGGGCCGAACTTCAAGGAAATGCCTCGAAAGGAAGAAAAAAAAAATACAAAAACACATCAGGTTTAACACTACAGTCTACCCTGTGGTCAGTTCGAGGTATAATTTGGTATGTTTCCCAACCTAAAAAAAAAACATTGTATTTCTAGACTTCTTATTTTCGCCAAGCTAACAGTCCCTTTAGATATCAAAATAAACTATATACTCTCTGTGATTATGGCCCACGTATATGCCTTTTTTTTTCCTCAGTCATGCGTTTCTAATATTGGTACATTACTGATATAAACCCAAAGTAGAGTTTACCCCATACTGTCTTTTTTTTTTTTTAATGGTAGCTGAGACGGCAAGGGTAACTGGATATGCTAATCATAGCCATTCCACCAGCGATGCTGTTTCCTGTGGGGCGGGGTAGCGTCGAGAATGGATGAAGGCAAGCATGAATAAGTACATGTGTATATATGAGTATGTCTGTGTATGTGTATGTATATGTGTATATGTTGATATGTATATGTATGTATATATGCGTGTATGGGCGTTTACGTATATATATATATATATATATATATATATATATATATATATATATATATATATATATATATATATATATATATATATATATGTGTGTGTATATGAATGGACGGGCCATTCCTCGTCTGTTCCCTGGCGCTACCCCGCTGACGCGGGAAACTGCGATGGGGTTAGTCCTACAGCTCTGAGTTCTATACTTTACAGCAACCACATCTCTACAGTGTACAGTCAGCCATATATGATACAGTCAATTCTACGGTGTACAGTGAACTTTGATGTGTATTGGGCAGGTTTACAATGTACATTCGGGTTTACAATGTACACGGGGAGGCCTCAGAGTGTACAGTTAATCCTACAGTGTACAGTCGGGTCTACAACGTACATGGGGAGGCCTGAGAGTGTACAATTATTCCTACAGTGTATAGTCGGGTCTACAGTGTACATGGGGAGGCCTCAGAGTGTACAGTCAATCCTACAGTGTACAGTAAAATCTACAATGTACATAGGGAGGCCTCAAGAGTGTACAGTCAATCCTACAGTGTACAGTCGGGTCTACAGTGTACATGGGGAGGCCTCAGAGTGTCCAGTCAAGCTTACGGTGTACAGTCGGGTCTACAGTGTACATGGGGAGGCCTCAGAGTGTACAGTCAATCCTACAGTGTACAGTCGGGTCTACAGTGTACATGGGGAGGCCTCAGAGTGTCCAGTCAATCTTACGGTGTACAGTCGGGTCTACAGTGTACATGGGGAGGCCTCAGAGTATCCAGTCAATCCTACGGTGTACAGTCGGGTCTACAGTGTACATGGGGAGGCCTCAGAGTGTCCAGTCAATCCTACGGTGTACAGTCGGGTCTACAGTGTACATGGGAAGGCCTCAGAGTGTACAGTCAATCCTACGGTGTACAGTCGGGTCTACAGTGTACATGGGAAGGCCTCAGAGTGTACAGTCCGTGGTCCTACAGTGTACACATCAACGTATGGTGCACAATAAGCCTCACGACCATCCGTGAGTGCATCAGTAATGTACTACATTATCGCTTCCTGTGATGAGGGCAAGAGGTGGCCTTCTGTACTCCCGGCTGCTCTCTCTCTCTCTCTCTCTCTCTCTCTCTCTCTCTCTCTCTCTCTCTCTCTCTCTCTTAATCCCCCACACTCGCCCTCTCACTCATTCACACACACACACACACACACACACACACACACACGCTCATTCTGTTAATCTCACTCACTCTACGTATGTCACTCTCTTACCCCTAAACACTATTACTCATCCTGCTTACTCTCTCTCTCTCTCTCTCTCTCTCTCTCTCTCTCTCTCTCTCTCTCTCTCTCTCTCTCTCTTTCTCTCTCTCTCTCTCTCTACTCTCTATCCCTTTCCCACAATTACTCTATGTCACTCTCCTACCCCTCTACACTGTTACTCATCCTACTTACTCACTGACTCTCACCTCTCTCTCTCTCTCTCTCTCTCTCTCTCTCTCTCTCTCTCTCTCTCTCTCTTGTTAATAATATTTTGATGTCACTTACTACACCTTCCCCCCAACCCCTCTCCTCCCTCTTGATAGCCACAATTCCCCACAATGTCTATCATCAACCCTACTCCCATTTCCTAGTCTTTCTTGACTCACTCCTTGTCTCCAGACCCACCGTTCTACGAGTAGACATAAGTTCTTATATTTGCTGTTGGGGAGGGACATCCTGTTGTCTCATTAATGTCTTATATCGACTTCCAATGTCTCAGTCCTTTGCTATCTCTCTCTATATAACTCATTTTGGTCTCTTCTGTCCTCGTATTGATGTATAATGAGTCAAATGCTTCATATTTTGTAGTAATATTTAGGTCTATTCATTCCCCTTCAGCTAGGAGTCGAAGCTTCGAATCAAATGCGCCAGGAGTCGAAGCTTCGAATCAAAAGCAAGAGTCGAAGCTTAGATTCAAAGCCAGGTGTCGAAGCTTAGATTTAAAGCCAGGTGTCGAAGCTTAGATTCAAAGCCAGGTGTCGAAGCTTAGATTCAGAGCCAGGTGTCGAAGCTTCGATTCAAAGCCAGGAGTAGAAGCTTCGAATTAAAGCCACGGGTTTGAATATGGTAGTCGAAAGCCATATATTGAAACCACTAGTCGAAGCTATGGGTCAAAACCCACGATTCAAAGCCACAGTTTTGAAACCCCTAGCCTAGCCGACGAGAACCCAGTCTAACCCACTTCAGTCCACCCTAACCTAGCCCAGTCCACCCTAGCCTAGCCAAGCCTACCCTAACCTAGCCAACGAGAGCCTAGTACAGCCTAGCCCAGTCCACCCCAGCCTACCTCAGTCCACCCTAGCCTAGCCCAGTCCACCCTAGCCTAGCCCAGTCCACCCCAGCCTAGCCCAGTCCACCTCAGCCTAGCCCAGTCCACCCTAGCCTAGCCCAGTCCACCCCAGCCTAGCCCAGTCCACCCCAGCCTAGCCCAGTCCACCCTAGCCTAGCCCAGTCCACCCCAGCCTAGCCCAGTCCACCCCAGCCTACCCCAGTGCACCTCAGCCTAGCCCAGTCCACCCTAGCTTAGCCCAGTCCACCCTAGCCTTGCCCAGTCCACCCCAGCCTAGCCTAGCCAACGAGAGCCTAGCACAACCTAGCCCAGTCCACCCCAACCTAGCCTGTTATATTTGCAGGTGAGCCAAGTGGCAGATGTTGGGATTCGAACCCAGGACCTTGTGGTTCAGGTTCCAATCTAGCCAAGTGTTAACCTCGTCCTCATTGCCAACCCACTGTGGCTGAGGGTCCCATGTGTGTCTTACTCCAGGATTCGAACCCATGACCTTGTGGTTGAAGTTATCAAGGCAATTGCTACCTCATCCAGGATTCGAACCCAGGACCTTTGTGGCTGAGGTTAATTACTGAAGCAATTGCTGCCTCATCCAGGATTCGAACCCACGAGGATACCAGGCCTGACAGGTCTGGCTCCGTCAAAAAAAAAAAAAAAGAAAAAAAAAGTAAAAAAAAAATGTTTCGTTTTCCTTGACTCACCGTCCAGCAGCGTGATAGACAGATAGATAGATAGACAGAGACGGAGAGAGACAGATAGATAGATACAGAGACGGAGATAAAGAGAGATAGATAGGTAGATAAATAAATAGATAGATGGACAGATAGATAGATAGATACATACATACATACATAGAGAGAGAGAGAGAGAGAGAGAGAGAGAGAGAGAGAGAGAGAGAGAGAGAGAGAGAGAGAGAGAGTCTCTCCTACCTGTCTCTCCTCTCTTTTAACAATGAAAAGTTAGTTTCCAAGAAACCCCCCCTAATAAAACTGAGAAAAATGACCAAAAGACGTAACTCATATCCATAGTTTTTTAGGCAATAAATAAATAGATAAATAGATAAATGAATAAAATAAGAAATAAAAAAAATAATTGTGGATACAATTGCTAATAATTTAGCCATTTCCAGA
Organism: Panulirus ornatus; assembly: GCF_036320965.1. NCBI lineage: Eukaryota > Metazoa > Arthropoda > Malacostraca > Decapoda > Palinuridae > Panulirus > Panulirus ornatus. Next base: position 9,856,833 of record NC_092294.1, on the reverse strand, counting down.
CGTGATGACATTGAGCGGTTAAGCCAACAGGAAGCCTTCAGCAACCCCACCAGGAAGCCTTCAGCAACCCCCACCAGGAAGCCTTCAGCAACCCCACCAGGAAGCCTTGAGCAACCCCCACCAGGAAGCCTTCAGCAACCCCACCAGGAAGCCTTCAGCAACTCCACCAGGAAGCCTTCAGCAACCCCACCAGGAAGCCTTCAGCAACCCCACCAGGAAGCCTTCAGCAACCCCACCAGGAAGCCTTCAGCAACCCTACCAGGAAGCCTTCAGCAACCCCACCAGGAAGCCTTGAGCAACCCCCACCAGGAAGCCTTGAGCAACCCCCACCAGGAAGCCTTCAGCAACCCCACCAGGAAGCCTTCAGCAACCCCACCAGGAAGCCTTCAGCAACCCCACCAGGAAGCCTTCAGCAACCCCCACCAGGAAGCCTTCAGCAACCCCACCAGGAAGCCTTCAGCAACCCCACCAGGAAGCCTTCAGCAACCCCCACCAGGAAGCCTTCAGCAACCCCCACCAGGAAGCCTTGAGCAACCCCCACCAGGAAGCCTTCAGCAACCCCACCAGGAAGCCTTCAGCAACCCCACCAGGAAGCCTTCAGCAACCCCACCAGGAAGCCTTCAGCAACCCCACCAGGAAGCCTTCAGCAACCCCACCAGGAAGCCTTCAGCAACCCCCACCAGGAAGCCTTCAGCATCCCCACCAGGAAGCCTTCAGCAACCCCACCAGGAAGCCTTCAGCATCCCCACCAGGAAGCCTTCAGCAACCCCCACCAGGAAGCCTTCAGCATCCCCACCAGGAAGCCTTCAGCAACCCCACCAGGAAGCCTTGAGCAACACCACCTCTCTACTGCTGCGCCTCCTCCTCCTCCTCTTCTTCCTCTTCCTCTTCCTCCTCCTCCTCCTCTTCCTCCTCCATACGTTAGCAGTTACTGAAGACCGAACCTTCCATTCGATAGATCCTTGCGAGCCATCGACCGCGTCTGGCCCCCGCCAACGGGTGTCGGCACGAGGCAATCACTGTCGCACACCGTCACGTAACGCTCGCCCTCCGGTAACGTAAGGCAGGCCGCACGGTGACAGCAACGCGGGGAACGTAAACCTGGAAGGCGGGAGAGAGAGAGAGAGAGAGAGAGAGAGAGAGAGAGAGAGAGAGAGAGAGAGGGAGGTGGAGGAGCGGTTAGGGGTAGAGAGGGATGGAGGGAGGTGGGTGTGAAGTAGTAGTGGGGTTGGGGGGTGGTTTGGGGTAGCGTGTGGGGGTTGGGGGTTGATGGAGGGAAAGGTGACCTTCTAGAGACTCACACTCTCTTGAGGAAGAAGGGAACCTCCTGGAGGGGGATCTAGCCGCCGACGTCGTGGGTCGGGTCGGGCCAAGCCCTTCGGCCACAGCCCCAGATTCCAGTGTAGAGACACGATCAGGGAAGCCTGAGGGACCGCCTTGACTTCTCTCCTCCTCCTCCTCCTCCTCCTCTCTCACCCCCAGCTCGCTCGGCAGACCGGAGCGGGCCCCCCTTCCTCCTCCTCCATCACACACACACACACACCTAACCTCAGCGCTGTGGCTCAGCCAGCGGTGTTACGTCAACAGCCCGACTCCACGGTGCAATAGCCTCGTTACTGATGTCTTTGAGAGGCGCCGGGCGACGTCGCTAGGCTCCAGAACCCCTCTGCTGGTGTACCTGCGCTTCGTGGTGGTGGTGCTCCTCCTTCTGCTCCTTCTTCTGCTCCTTCTTCTGCTTCTCCGTGGATTGAGGAACATCCAGTCGGCCAATAGGTCTCAGAAGGAGACATTACTGCAGGGAGATCCTCGCCAGGGGAGATAATAGCTTTTCCAGGTGATGTCTCAAAGGAAAATCCACAATTGGGGGAAAATTTCTTTGGAGTGACTTGAATATTAGATGATATTCAACGACGAGACGTAAGGACGCCATTTGGTTAACGAGTGACGTGTTTACCAAATGGCGTCCTAGTTACGTCTCGTCGCTGTATATCAAGTGACTGTTATATTTCTCTCTGGTGTCTCCCCTGATTATGTGATTATGACACGAAAGTGCACTTGGGAACTCATCGTGTTTCATTTCCCCCCCGTGGACTCGTAGAAATATACTGGATCACACGCACTCAATTGTGAACCTTTCCTATATATATATATATATATATATATATATATATATATATATATATATATATATATATATATATATATATATATATATATACATATATATATATATATATATATATATATATATATATATATATATATATATATATATATATATATAACCTTGAATGTAGGATTAAAATGAAGCAAAACCAGACAGGACAAAAGCAGCCATTGTGGGCGGAGGAGGTCCAATTTACATCAGAATCAACCACAGAAAGATGTCCCTCCCTCTTCTCCCCCCCAACACCTCAGTTCTCACACATGTACGAAAAACCTGGTAGTCACCTCAGCACCAGCGAGCCTTATCGACCCTGAAACCCTGGCAAATACAATACCAGGCCTTTATAAGTCACCGTTACTTATTTCCGTCGCTCCACCGAGCTTCTGGAGAAACTTTTATTTTCCTTCAACTCCGCCATAATTTGCCTCTACGACGCAAATATGTCCTTAGTAATACCGCTTGCCTCATGGCAATGATGATAGGTCTATCTTGCACGGTGTCTTCCAGACCCCGAAGTATGTGTTCTGTCAAATCAGGCCTTCCAAACGTGGCATAAGTTAAGACGGGTTCGAGTCTGACAGAACCGTTTGGTTTTATATAAACCACTCTTTTCCTTGTCAGGGTCTTCGATGTTTGCCTTCAGTGGCACACCTAGCTTGTTCCAGTGGTATCTAAAATCGCCCACCCTGGAATATCACCTCTGTACCACCAGCTTGTTCCAGTGGCATCTAGACCCTCCCTGGAAGATGACCCTGGTCCAGACCCTATCCCAATGAAGAATACTCACCAGGTCAGTGAGGGGCTTTGCCCTTACGACCAAGAAGTTCGACCCAGACGACTTTCCAGCTTAGATCGAAGTGGAGAAACCCGCTATTGGATCGATCTGTTTCAATGTCTATTCTCGTCTTCCAGACGTCCTCCATCACCTCCTCTCTGGATCTTCTTCCAGTATCTACTGTGGCCAATATCTATGCCTTTGACCCCGACGCTGGCCTGAGAACCACACACACACACACACGCACACACACACACACACACACACACACACACCATCATTCTTGAAGAGGAGTCATTCCTTTTCATCCCTGGAATGATAAGTCATACAACGCGCTTTCCAGAAGAGCGACTCCTTCCTTCGCCCCTCGAAGTGCCTCCACACTTGTGTCGTTCCAGCCACTTCTCGCCAACGGGTAGACTCGAGTCTTATTGTACTTGGTGTGGCGGCTGGGCGCTCGAACCCTCCCCCTCTGGGGTACGCCTTCATACTTAATGGCCTGCACCTGGGTCTTGTTACCCTGTGATGTTAAACTATTACTGGAGGAGGTTGAGTTGGTGGGGGGATGATGAACTGCACGACTCTTGGGTTCGAATCGCACGCTCTGGCTTCCTCAGAGTCCTCTATCGTCCACACAACTCACTGCTCCTCTACACCATTTGCCCTACCCTTCCTGCCATATACCTCAATACACAAATCATACTTCTATGATCTATGGATTAAATTTGATACTGTTCTATCATACCAGATCAATGACCAGTTCTATCATGCGAAGGAGCTTGGTGCTCAAAATTTACTTAGTCTATTTGATAATATACCCGTTGAGCATACACTCCCCTTGCTGTTAGATCAACGTAGCATTACCTCGGGCATCTATAGACGATCGAAACCCACAAAGATATTCGCCAAAGGTTAGCCTAAACCTCTTACATTACCCCATTGCTGTATCAAAGTCTAACATTAGCGGGCGACGAGGGGTTGAGAAAGAGCAGTGGGGTGTCTAGTCGTGTGGTCTGGACTCATGTGGAGGTCATGCGGGGTGTGGGGTATGTGTGTGAGGGGATGGGAGCCTGAAGGAAAGTGGTGGCGGGTGATGGGTGGGAGGGAAGGGGGGGTTTGGGTCAGGTGAAGGGAAACAGGACGAAGGTGTCTTCAGCTCTGCGCACACCCCCACCATCCACATCCCCCAGCGTGTGCAACGGGGGTGCAATCTCACCACACCACTGCGGGAGGGAGGGAAGCAGCCTCCTCCTTCTCTCTCTCTCTCTCTCTCTCTCTCTCTCTCTCTCTCTCTCTCTCTCTCTCTCTCTCTCTCTCTCAGAGTGAGGAAAAATGGCGGGGGTGGGAGGGAGAGGGGAGGATGGGGGTAACAGAACCAAGAGAAGAGAAGAGGAGAAAGATCTTAAGATGTTTCCACTTTCCTTTGGTCAGCAGGTTGAACGCCTCCTCCAAGGATGAACACACACCTGCAAGAAGGTGACTGAACACACCAACAAACTGACTGAACACACACCTGCAACAAAGTGACTGAACACACCTCCAACAAAGTGACTGAACACACCTCCAACAAACTGACTGAACACACACCTGCAACAAAGTGACTGAACACACCTCCAACAAAGTGACTGAACAAAACTGCAACAGACAAGGTGACAACACACACCTGCAGCGGAAAAAGCTAACGGCAAAATAAAACGTGTTTACAGATGACGTTTTCATTAATTCAAGCTTCCGTAAACAGAAAATCGGGCGCAGGTGTGGGAGAACAGCTACAGAGAAGCAATACAACAGCAAAAAGAACAAAATGAACAGCAAAACACAGCTGTGGAAACAGCAATACCACAGCAAAAACCACAAAAATAATATAGCTTCTATTTCAAAGCCATGCAGCTGTGGAAACAGCAATACAACAGCAGAAGCCACAAAAAAATACACAGCTGCAGAAACCCCCCAAATAGAGCTTCTATTTCAAAAGCCACGCAATACAAGAGCAGAAACTAGAAAATCTATCAGCACGCAATACCACAACAGAAAACTACACCCATCTATTAGCAAGAGCAGCGCAGATATGCAGGAGGATGCGCGGGGGGCGCCCCACGTCTTCGTCAGGCGTTCTGCAGGAGCTGGAGGGGCGGCCGCCCCTGGACGCCCCCCCTCCCGCGCCTCTCTGTCAATGTTTACCACCTGTCAGCCAGCCGTGTTTACCACCTGTCAGCCAGCCGTGTTTGACCAACAAGAGCAGGAGAGGAAGAAGGAGATGCTCTGGTTTGCCTTCCCACGAAGCTGCCTGCAAACACGACGAAGGACAGATATACACTCTCACACACTCTCACACGCACAGCATACTCTCTCACACACACTCACACACGCACCGCATATACTCTCTCACACACTCACACGTATCGCATATTCTCGCTCACACTCACAAGCACCGCATACTCACTCACACACTCACAAGCACAGATACTCTCTCTCAAACACACGCAGGCACCGCATACTCTCTCACACACTCACAAGCACGCACCGCATACTCTCTCTCACACACTCACATGCACGCATATACCCTCACACACACTCACAAGCACAGATACTCTCTCACACACTCACACGCACGCATACTCTCTCACACACATGCACGCATACTCTCTCACACACTCACAAGCACGCACCGCATACTCTCTCACACACACGCACGCATACTCTCTCACACACTCACAAGCACGTACCGCATACTCTCTCACACACACGCACGCATACTCTCACACACTCACACACTCTGTGTCCAGCAGTCATGCAAGCCTCTTATACTGTACAGACAACCCTTACGACAGGGGATACAGACGTACACAGACAAGTCTCTGTGCCTCAGTCATACAGAGAGCCACTCACACTGTGCAACACTGTAAGCGGGTTTGACGTGCTTATCTCAAAGCTGTCTCCCTGATGAAGGTATTCGCCCAAGCGATCATGAACGAAAGATGACCAACAATTTATTTATTCAGTTATCGCCCAAGCTATGATGCATAAACATGACTTTTTGAAGATTCATAAGTGATAATTATAATTAAGAAAAAGAGGACATCCTTTTATTCAGAGGGGGGGGGGTGGTGTGGTTGTGCAGAGAGAGAGAGAGAGAGAGAGAGAGAGAGAGAGAGAGAGAGAGAGAGAGAGAGAGAGAGAGATAGAGAGATGGTTCGATCGATCGATAGATAAATAGACAAATAGATAGACAAACTGACAGATTTATATAGCTAGCTAGCTAGCTAGATAAATAGATATAAAGACAGACAAACAGACAGAGAGATAGATAGATAGATAGGCAAACAAACAGATAGACAGATATAGATAAACAGACAGATATACAGATAGATAGACAGACAAACGGACAGAGATAGATAGACTGATAGATAGAAAGATAAAGAAACAGATAGATATAGATAAACAGATAGATAGAAAGATAACGAAACAAATAGACAGAGATAGACAGACAGACAGACAGACAGATAGATAGATAGATAGATAGATAGATAGAGAGGGGGAGTGGGAGTGTTTTAGGTCGAT
>NC_092294.1:9795330-9847830 GCF_036320965.1 Panulirus ornatus | reverse complement strand
GGGCCCTCATAACCACTCGGGGATGGGGGTCAGCCACGGTGGTGAGAATGGGGCCCCCGTGACCACTCGGTTTGGGGGGGGGGCATGGTGATGGGAAGGGGCCCCTTTGATTACAGTGTGGAGGGCCATGGTGATGGGAAGGGGTCCCTGTGACCACAGAGTTTGAAGGGCCATGGTGATGGGAAGGGGTCCCTATGACCACACAGTTTGGAGGGCCATGGTGATGGGAAGGGGCCACCGTGACCACACACACAGTCTGAACCACAGTGGAAAAGGGGCCCTCGCGACCACAGACAGATCTAGAGCCCGGTGGGCAAAAAGGGGGGGGGGGCTCCGTGCCACTCCTAGAGGCTGGGCTAAAGGGGAAAAAAGAGGAGGATGGGGGGAGAGGGAGGGAGGAGGCTGGAAATGGGTGGAGATGGTGTCCAGCCACATCAACCACAGAGGCGACCCTCCAGGTAGGATCAGGGTAGGTCGGCCTGCGGCTCAATCGCTCCCGACTCCTCTGGTCCACCACCTCACAGCTCTCACAAAGACAAAGACATAAATAAAAAATCTATCTATCTATCTTGCGGTTTCCCCGGAGACAAGGACGTTCCATAAGCCAACCGCGGTAATACTTCACAACAATTTCCTGTCTTCTATCGCAACATCGTTCGTTTAACTGACCTTCCCAAAACTCCTAATTGCCAGGACTTGTAGTTCACACGAATCAGGCATCCGGGCGTCAACTGCCTTCTTAACATGGCTCCACTAACAACTTTAGTGTTATTTAGTGTTATAGAAATACATAAAAACAAGTCTTCCTCAGTTCTTAAGATCTGAGGATCAGGTACTCTGTACAGTTGAACATTTCACAATGTAAACAGACCAGGTACCCTGTACTGTTGAATATTTCACACTATATACAGATCAGGTACCCTGTACTGTTGAACATTTCACAATGTAAACATATCAGGTACCCTGTACTGTTGAATATATCACACTATATACAGATCAGGTACTCTGTACTGTTGAATATTTCACAATGTAAACAGACCAGGTACCCTGTCCTGTTGAATGATTCACACTATATACAGAGCAGGTACTCAGTACTGTTGAACATCTCACAATGTAAACAGAGCAGGTACTCTGTACTGTTGAATATTTCACACTATATACAGAGCAGGTACTCTGTCCTGCTGAATGATTCACACCTCCCTACCCCAGTCCCTGTGAACATTTTCCTTATTATGCAACTCGTAATTCCTTCGTTAAGACAATCTCTGGGAATGATGTCTTTTTGGCCCATTGCACCCACTGTTGCGCCACCTCCCGCAGCATGGGGAGGTGGTGTGCTTTATACACTTGTCGCCCTTGTGGCAAAGATTGAAATAGCGCCGTCGTGTTCAAGGGTCGTACCGTCGTGTTCAAGAGTCGTAACGACCCAAGGGATCGTACCGGCAATGTTTAAGGGTCGTATCGCCGTGTTCAAGGGCTTGAGAACGACTACAATGGGTGTAAAAATATAATTCTTTCATGATTCTGTTTTACATATACACCAAAGCCGACGCACGACCCCCTGAACACGACCCCAAAGACATGTATTCTCTTCTCACGACCCCCTGAACACGACCCTAATCCTGTGTTATTCTGTTCTCTGTGTTATATAGTTCAGTCTCGCTATTCCCACAGTGTTCTTAACGACCTCACCTCCTTGTTCTAAACCATCGTCTACGCTCGTTACGATGCCTGTAATCAAGTATATATATATATATATATATATATATATATATATATATATATATATATATATATATATATTCTTTTTTTTTTTTTTTTTTCATACTATTCGCTATTTCCCGCGATAGCGAGGTAGCGTTAAGAACAGAGGACTGGGCCTTTGAGGGAATATCCTCACCTGGCCCTCTTCTCTGTTCCTTCTTTTGGAAAATTAAAAAAAAACAAAAAAAAAAACGAGAGGGGAGGATTTCCAGCCCCCCGCTCCCTTCCCTTTTAGTCGCCTTCTACGACACGCAGGGAATACGTGGGAAGTATTCTTTCTCCCCTATCCCCAGGGAATAAATATATATATATATATATATATATATATATATATATATATATAACCCACGGGAATATCCCAATGTATTTTACTGAGGATAATATATATATATATATATATATATATATATATATATATATATATATATATATATATATATATATATATAACCCACAGGAATACCCTAAATGTAATTCAATGTCAAAAAGGGAGGTTTAGAGGATTTTGAAAAGGGATATAGTGAACTGGGTCACCATCCCCACAATAGATAGTGATGATAGTGACCAGTTCCCCATAATAGATAGTGATGATAGTGACCAGTTCCTCACAATAGATAGTGATGATAGTGACCAGTTCCTCACAATAGATAGTGATGATAGTGACCAGTTCCTCACAATAGATAGTGATGATAGTGACCAGTTCCCCACAATAGATAGTGATGATAGTGACCAGTTTCATGGCACACGATTGATGGTGACACACACACCTCACTCTCACTCACCATCACCACCAACCCACCCCTCCCCTAGCAGCGGATGTCGACTTCCACCAACACTACCACGTCCCCACCACGATCATATACACGTCAACTTTGCTAACCAACATCACCCCAGAGTCTGGGGGTGTACCACGACGACATGTCGCCACAGCTACGGTTAGCGATGCGAGTCACAGCCACTGTGTGGAGGTGTGGGGGTGTGTGGGATGGGGCTGAGGGGGAAGGAGGAAGAAGGGGGGGGAGAGAGAGGATGGGGGGAGGGGATGGGGGGGAGGGGATGGGGGGTGGGGGTTTGGCTGAGTGAAAGCGCGCCTAGCGGTGTCTCCTCCCTCCTTCCCACCCCCAGGAAGCGCTACGCGCAGGTATGGCTTACTTCGCTTGTTTGTAGTCGAAGACAGACCCCCTCACCCACACAGACCCTCTCCCCCACTCCCCATCCATGGCGTCCCTCAAAGCATTACCCTGGACCCCTCTTCCCATTTTCTTTCCTTCGGCAGGGGCCATGGCGTCCCTAAGGGCATTACCTTAGACCCTCTTCCCATTTTCTTTCCTTCGGCAAGGGCCATGGCGTCCCTAAGGGCATTACCTTAGACCCTCTTCCCATTTTCTTTCCTTCAGCAGGGCCATGGCGTCCCTAAGGGCATTACCTTAGACCCTCTTCCCATTTTCCTTCCTTCGAGAGGGACCTGTTTTGAAGGGGGGGGAGGTGGGAAGGTAGGGGGTGGTTCTAGAGAGAGAGAGAGAGAGAGAGAGAGAGAGAGAGAGAGAGAGAGAGAGAGAGAGAGAGAGAGAGAGAGAGACTGATTGTGTGAGCGACTGTGAGCTCGTGTGGGTACGTGAGCGACTGTGAGTCATTATGAGTGTGTGAGCGACTGAGTCACTGTGTGTGTGTGTGTGTGTGTGTGTGTGTGTGTGTGTGTGTGTGTGTGTGTGTGTGTGTATGTGCGTGTGTGTGTGTGTGTGTGTGGGTAGTTAGGCCTATGGGAAAAAGACGAACCCACGACTACAAAGGTGATTCTATCATCTTATACCTCGAGATTTTCGTCTTTCGGTGCTTACATTTCAAGTTGAATCTTTCGGTAGATAAGATCTATATTTCTTTACCGTTCTATGTTACTTTCGACTCTACCGCCCGTTTGCTACCCTTTTCGGGCCATGACAGTGCCATGTGTAATAACCAAGTTAAATATAATTAATTCAGGCGAGTAATTACGTGATTAGTTAAGGCCGATATATCTGACTTATCTATGGTTATCATAACTAGTGATAAATGTTGATAAATAACTGTTTCTTTATCTCTTAACTGGACCTCATTAACTACCTGACTTTTAGTTATCATAATTAGTGATAAACGTTGATAAATAACTGTTCCTCTATTTCATAACTGGACTTTCAGTTATCATAACGAGTGATAAATGGCAAATGTTACGAGGACAGACTCTTGTAACAGCCCTGTTGTCCCGTTGTCCCGTTAACAGAAGTAGCAAAACAGTTTCGTTGTTGTGATGACGTAATGTAAATGACCCGTTGTTGTGATGACGTAATGTAAATGACCCGTTGTTGTGATGACGTAATGTACATGACCCGTTGTTGTGATGACGTAATGTACATGACCCGTTGTTGTGATGACGTAATGTAAATAACCCGTTGTAATGATTCTGTTACCAACCAACAGTCTGTCCCGTTTACTGTTACTTCTGTTGTACCGTTAGGTGAGGGAGTGGCGCAGACACAGACAAACGACCCACACTTAAGATTGTCATCTGTGGTGTGTGTGGTGGGGGGGGGCTCGTGTGTGTGGGGGGGGGCTCGTGTGTGTGTGGGGGGGGCTCGTGTGTGTGTCGTGTGTGTGGGTGGGGGATCTCGTGTGTGTGTGTGGGGGGGGGTCTTCGTGTGTGTGTGTGTGTGTGTGGGGGGGGTCTCGTGTGTGTGTGGGGGGGGTCTCGTGTGTGTGTGGGGGGGTCTCGTGTGTGTGTGTGGGGGGGGGGTCTCGTGTGTGTGTGGGGGGATCTCGTGTGTGTGTGGGGGGGGTCTCGTGTGTGTGTGTGTGGGGGGGGTCTCGTGTGTGTGTGGGGGGATCTCGTGTGTTGTGTGGGGGGGGGCTCGTGTGTTGTGTGTGGGGGATGGGTGCTGCGTGTGTGGTGTGTGTGTGGCCCAAGAAGGACCCAAGTGGGGATGGGAAAGGATGGGAAGTGAAGGAGGGAAGGGGGCCTGGGATTTATGATGGAGGGGTTGGGTAAATGTGGGTGAGGGTTCTCTACGCGATGGGAAGGAAAAGAAAACCTGGGAAGGGGAGAAAAACCTGAGAAGGGGTTCCTTGGGCGATGGGAAGGGAGAGTAAACCTGGGAAGGGGTTCCCCAAGGCGATGGGAAGGAAGAGAAAACCTGGGAAGGGGTATCCATGGCGATGGGAAGGAAGAGTAAACCTGGGAAGGGGTATCCATGGCGATGGGAAGGAAAACCTGGGAAGGGGTTCCCCAAGGCGATGGGAAGGGAAGGGAAAACCTCGTCTGTTTACACCCAGAGCGGGGTCGGGTGGAGGGGGGGGGGGTTAGAGGAGTGGGCCCCTTTGTTTACAGTGATGGGTCATGCCATGGTTCGTGACAGACCCTTCACCTCCCAGGGGGAAGGGGTCTGTCTTTTAGGCATGGCCTATCATGACCTGGTTATCAGTGCATGAGACACCATGACTCTCTCTCTCTCTCTCTCTCTCTCTCTCTCTCTCTCTCTCTCTCTCTCTCTCTCTCTCTCTCTCTCTATCTATCTATCTATCTATCTATCTATCTATCTATCTATCTCTTCTCGTATGCTCAGGGGTAGACGTGGGGGAGAGGGGGATGGGATGGGGTTGGAGGGGGAGGAAGGTAGGTGGGGGAGGTGGGGTTGTGGGGTGTGTGGGGTGTGGGTGGCTCGTATCATAACTAACCCCCACACCCCACACCCCTCCCACATCCCTCCCACACCCACACCCCTCCACACTTCCTCTCCACCCGTGGGCTGCGCCTTTAAGGCCACGGGAGCCAGATGGCGTGCGCCCCCACGCCCTTGATCACAGACCAGCTGTCGAATGATGTCCTCTCGTCTCTCTCTCTCTCTCTCTCTCTCTCTCTCTCTCTCTCTCTCTCTCTCTCTCTCTCTCTCTCTCTCTCTCTCTCTCTCTCTCTCACATCACCATCTGATGCCTCTTCCTCCAGCTGCCTCTACAGGAGATAAATGATCAAGGGTCGTATGGTCGTGCTCTAGTGTCGTATGGTCGTGCTCAAGGGTCGTATGGTCGTGCTCTAGGGTCGTATGGTCGTGCTCAAGGGGCGTATGGTCGTGCACAAGGGTCGTATGGTCGTGCTCAAGGGGCGTATGGTCGTGCTCAAGGGTCGTATGGTCGTGTTCTAGGGTCGTATGATCGTGCTCAAGGGCCGTAAGGTCGTGTTCTAAGGGCGTAACGCTGTGGCGTTTGGATACATATGGTGTACAGGAAAGATATAAACAAACGTTTTGGATACGTTTGGTGTACAATGTGAACAAACGTTTGGACACATTTGGTGTACAAATGTGAATAAACGTTTGGATACGTTTGATGTATAGGAAAGATGAGAACAAACGTTTGATGTACAAGAAAGATGTAAACAAACGTTTGGATACGTTTGCTGTACAGGAGAGATGTGAGCAAACGTTTATATGGACTTTATTTTTTTAGATATTTGAACGAATGTACTTCAACACGACGGTACGATCTTTGAACACGACGGTACGATCTTTGAACACGACGGTACGACCCTTTGAACATGACGGTACGATCCTTGAGCACGATAGTACGATCTTTGAACACGACGGTCCGATCTTTGAATACGACGGTACGATCCTTGAACACGACGGTACGAGCTTTGAACATGACGGTACAATCCTTGAACACGACGGTACGATCCCTTTAGCACGACAGTACGATCCTTGTTCAACGTTAAGACGAGTTGTGTTCAACATTGAGACGCGTTATGTTCAACATTGAGACGCGTTGTGTTCAACGTTGAGACGCGTTATGTTCAACAGTAAGACACGCTGTGTTCAGAAGCCACACACACACACACACACACACACACACACACACTGTGAAGTGAACATGGAAGGGTCAAAGGTCAAACCCTCGTTAAACGGGGCACACGCGCGGTGTCCAGGGATGGGACGCGTGGCGTACGCGTATACTACGTAAGTGGGTGGGGTGGGTGGGGGGGGGGGGTGTTGGAGGCCACTGAGTCTCCCCGTAAGACGTCATTGGACGCGTTCATCTCCAGTCTAAATCGCGTTCAGTTGTATACGTTTGCTATTCCGCGTTCGAAGCTTCCCACTTGGCGAGGCAGGTGAGGCCTGGTTTAGGCTTTTGGAGGACCTGAGGTGGAAAATTGGGCTTTTGGAGGACCTGCGGTAAAAAATTGGGCATTTGGAGGACCTGGAAAAAAATTGGGCTTTTGGAGGACCTGGGGAAAACTGGGCTTTTGGAGGACCTGGGAAAAAAATGGGCTTTTACAGGACCTGCGGTAAAAAATTGGGCTTTTGGAGGACCTGGGAAAAAATTGGGCTTTTGGAGGACCTGGGAAAAAACTGGGCTTTTGGAGGACCTGGGAAAAAATTGGACTTTTTGGAGGACCTGGGGTAAAAAATTGTGCTTTAGGAGGACCTGGGAAAAAAATTGGGCTTTTGGAGGACCTGGGAAAAAAATTGGGCTTTTGGAGGACCTGGGAAAAAAATTGGGCTTTTGGAGGACCTGGGAAAAAAATTGGGCTTTTGGAGGACCTGGAAAAAATTGGGCTTTTGGAGGACCTGGGAAAAAAATTGGGCTTTTGGAGGACCTGGGAAAAAAATTGGGCTTTTGGAGGACCTGGGAAAAAAATTGGGCTTTTGGAGGACCTGGGAAAAAAATTGGGCTTTTGGAGGACCTGGAAAAAATTGGGCTTTTGGAGGACCTGGAAAAAATTGGGCTTTTGGAGGACCTGGGAAAAAAATTGGGCTTTTGGAGGACCTGGAAAAAATTGGGCTTTTGGAGGACCTGGAAAAAATTGGGCTTTTGGAGGACCTGGGAAAAAACTGGGCTTTTTGGAGGACCTGGGAAAAAAATTGGGCTTTTGGAGGACCTGGAAAAAATTGGGCTTTTGGAGGACCTGGGAAAAAAATTGGGCTTTTGGAGGACCTGGAAAAAATTGGGCTTTTGGAGGACCTGGGAAAAAAATTGGGCTTTTGGAGGACCTGGGAAAAAAATTGGGCTTTTGGAGGACCTGGGAAAAAAATTGGGCTTTTGGAGGACCTGGAAAAAATTGGGCTTTTGGAGGACCTGGAAAAAATTGGGCTTTTGGAGGACCTGGAAAAAATTGGGCTTTTGGAGGACCTGGGAAAAAAATTGGGCTTTTGGAGGACCTGGGAAAAAAATTGGGCTTTTGGAGGACCTGGGAAAAAAATTGGGCTTTTGGAGGACCTGGGAAAAAAATTGGGCTTTTGGAGGACCTGGGAAAAAAATTGGGCTTTTGGAGGACCTGGGAAAAAAATTGGGCTTTTGGAGGACCTGGGAAAAAAATTGGGCTTTTGGAGGACCTGGGAAAAAAATTGGGCTTTTGGAGGACCTGGGAAAAAAATTGGGCTTTTGGAGGACCTGGGAAAAAAATTGGGCTTTTGGAGGACCTGGGAAAAAAATTGGGCTTTTGGAGGACCTGGGAAAAAAATTGGGCTTTTGGAGGACCTGGAAAAAATTGGGCTTTTGGAGGACCTGGGAAAAAAATTGGGCTTTTGGAGGACCTGGAAAAAATTGGGCTTTTGGAGGACCTGGAAAAAATTGGGCTTTTGGAGGACCTGGGAAAAAAATTGGGCTTTTGGAGGACCTGGAAAAAATTGGGCTTTTGGAGGACCTGGGAAAAAACTGGGCTTTTTGGAGGACCTGGGAAAAAAATTGGGCTTTTGGAGGACCTGGAAAAAATTGGGCTTTTGGAGGACCTGGGAAAAAAATTGGGCTTTTGGAGGACCTGGGAAAAAAATTGGGCTTTTGGAGGACCTGGGAAAAAAATTGGGCTTTTGGAGGACCTGGGAAAAAAATTGGGCTTTTGGAGGACCTGGAAAAAATTGGGCTTTTGGAGGACCTGGGAAAAAAATTGGGCTTTTGGAGGACCTGGGAAAAAAATTGGGCTTTTGGAGGACCTGGGAAAAAAATTGGGCTTTTGGAGGACCTGGGAAAAAAATTGGGCTTTTGGAGGACCTGGGAAAAAAATTGGGCTTTTGGAGGACCTGGGAAAAAAATTGGGCTTTTGGAGGACCTGGGAAAAAAATTGGGCTTTTGGAGGACCTGGGAAAAAAATTGGGCTTTTGGAGGACCTGGGAAAAAAATTGGGCTTTTGGAGGACCTGGGAAAAAAATTGGGCTTTTGGAGGACCTGGGAAAAAAATTGGGCTTTTGGAGGACCTGGAAAAAATTGGGCTTTTGGAGGACCTGGGAAAAAAATTGGGCTTTTGGAGGACCTGGAAAAAATTGGGCTTTTGGAGGACCTGGGAAAAAAATTGGGCTTTTGGAGGACCTGGAAAAAATTGGGCTTTTGGAGGACCTGGAAAAAATTGGGCTTTTGGAGGACCTGGGAAAAAAATTGGGCTTTTGGAGGACCTGGGAAAAAAATTGGGCTTTTGGAGGACCTGGGAAAAAAATTGGGCTTTTGGAGGACCTGGGAAAAAAATTGGGCTTTTGGAGGACCTGGGAAAAAAATTGGGCTTTTGGAGGACCTGGAAAAAATTGGGCTTTTGGAGGACCTGGAAAAAATTGGGCTTTTGGAGGACCTGGGAAAAAACTGGGCTTTTTGGAGGACCTGGGAAAAAAATTGGGCTTTTGGAGGACCTGGGAAAAAAATTGGGCTTTTGGAGGACCTGGGAAAAAAATTGGGCTTTTGGAGGACCTGGGAAAAAAATTGGGCTTTTGGAGGACCTGGGAAAAAAATTGGGCTTTTGGAGGACCTGGAAAAAATTGGGCTTTTGGAGGACCTGGAAAAAATTGGGCTTTTGGAGGACCTGGGAAAAAAATTGGGCTTTTGGAGGACCTGGGAAAAAAATTGGGCTTTTGGAGGACCTGGGAAAAAAATTGGGCTTTTGGAGGACCTGGGAAAAAAATTGGGCTTTTGGAGGACCTGGGAAAAAAATTGGGCTTTTGGAGGACCTGGGAAAAAAATTGGGCTTTTGGAGGACCTGGGAAAAAAATTGGGCTTTTGGAGGACCTGGAAAAAATTGGGCTTTTGGAGGACCTGGGAAAAAAATTGGGCTTTTGGAGGACCTGGAAAAAATTGGGCTTTTGGAGGACCTGGGAAAAAAATTGGGCTTTTGGAGGACCTGGGAAAAAAATTGGGCTTTTGGAGGACCTGGGAAAAAAATTGGGCTTTTGGAGGACCTGGGAAAAAACTGGGCTTTTTGGAGGACCTGGAAAAAATTGGGCTTTTGGAGGACCTGGGAAAAAAATTGGGCTTTTGGAGGACCTGGAAAAAATTGGGCTTTTGGAGGACCTGGGAAAAAAATTGGGCTTTTGGAGGACCTGGAAAAAATTGGGCTTTTGGAGGACCTGGGAAAAAAATTGGGCTTTTGGAGGACCTGGGAAAAAAATTGGGCTTTTGGAGGACCTGGGAAAAAAATTGGGCTTTTGGAGGACCTGGGAAAAAAATTGGGCTTTTGGAGGACCTGGGAAAAAAATTGGGCTTTTGGAGGACCTGGGAAAAAAATTGGGCTTTTGGAGGACCTGGGAAAAAAATTGGGCTTTTGGAGGACCTGGGAAAAAAATTGGGCTTTTGGAGGACCTGGGAAAAAAATTGGGCTTTTGGAGGACCTGGGAAAAAAATTGGGCTTTTGGAGGACCTGGGAAAAAAATTGGGCTTTTGGAGGACCTGGGAAAAAAATTGGGCTTTTGGAGGACCTGGGAAAAAAATTGGGCTTTTGGAGGACCTGGGAAAAAAATTGGGCTTTTGGAGGACCTGGGAAAAAACTGGGCTTTTTGGAGGACCTGGGAAAAAAATTGGGCTTTTGGAGGACCTGGGAAAAAAATTGGGCTTTTGGAGGACCTGGGAAAAAAATTGGGCTTTTGGAGGACCTGGGAAAAAAATTGGGCTTTTGGAGGACCTGGAAAAAATTGGGCTTTTGGAGGACCTGGGAAAAAAATTGGGCTTTTGGAGGACCTGGGAAAAAAATTGGGCTTTTGGAGGACCTGGGAAAAAAATTGGGCTTTTGGAGGACCTGGAAAAAATTGGGCTTTTGGAGGACCTGGGAAAAAAATTGGGCTTTTGGAGGACCTGGGAAAAAAATTGGGCTTTTGGAGGACCTGGGAAAAAAATTGGGCTTTTGGAGGACCTGGGAAAAAAATTGGGCTTTTGGAGGACCTGGGAAAAAAATTGGGCTTTTGGAGGACCTGGGAAAAAAATTGGGCTTTTGGAGGACCTGGGAAAAAAATTGGGCTTTTGGAGGACCTGGGAAAAAAATTGGGCTTTTGGAGGACCTGGGAAAAAAATTGGGCTTTTGGAGGACCTGGAAAAAATTGGGCTTTTGGAGGACCTGGAAAAAATTGGGCTTTTGGAGGACCTGGGAAAAAAATTGGGCTTTTGGAGGACCTGGGAAAAAAATTGGGCTTTTGGAGGACCTGGAAAAAATTGGGCTTTTGGAGGACCTGGGAAAAAAATTGGGCTTTTGGAGGACCTGGAAAAAATTGGGCTTTTGGAGGACCTGGGAAAAAAATTGGGCTTTTGGAGGACCTGGGAAAAAAATTGGGCTTTTGGAGGACCTGGGAAAAAAATTGGGCTTTTGGAGGACCTGGGAAAAAAATTGGGCTTTTGGAGGACCTGGGAAAAAAATTGGGCTTTTGGAGGACCTGGGAAAAAAATTGGGCTTTTGGAGGACCTGGGAAAAAAATTGGGCTTTTGGAGGACCTGGGAAAAAAATTGGGCTTTTGGAGGACCTGGAAAAAATTGGGCTTTTGGAGGACCTGGGAAAAAAATTGGGCTTTTGGAGGACCTGGAAAAAATTGGGCTTTTGGAGGACCTGGGAAAAAAATTGGGCTTTTGGAGGACCTGGGAAAAAAATTGGGCTTTTGGAGGACCTGGGAAAAAAATTGGGCTTTTGGAGGACCTGGGAAAAAAATTGGGCTTTTGGAGGACCTGGAAAAAATTGGGCTTTTGGAGGACCTGGGAAAAAAATTGGGCTTTTGGAGGACCTGGGAAAAAAATTGGGCTTTTGGAGGACCTGGGAAAAAAATTGGGCTTTTGGAGGACCTGGGAAAAAAATTGGGCTTTTGGAGGACCTGGGAAAAAAATTGGGCTTTTGGAGGACCTGGGAAAAAACTGGGCTTTTTGGAGGACCTGGGAAAAAACTGGGCTTTTTGGAGGACCTGGGAAAAAAATTGGGCTTTTGGAGGACCTGGGAAAAAAATTGGGCTTTTGGAGGACCTGGGAAAAAACTGGGCTTTTTGGAGGACCTGGGAAAAAACTGGGCTTTTTGGAGGACCTGGGAAAAAAATTGGGCTTTTGGAGGACCTGGGAAAAAAATTGGGCTTTTGGAGGACCTGGGAAAAAAATTGGGCTTTTGGAGGACCTGGGAAAAAAATTGGGCTTTTGGAGGACCTGGGAAAAAAATTGGGCTTTTGGAGGACCTGGGAAAAAAATTGGGCTTTTGGAGGACCTGGGAAAAAAATTGGGCTTTTGGAGGACCTGGGAAAAAACTGGGCTTTTTGGAGGACCTGGGAAAAAAATTGGGCTTTTGGAGGACCTGGGAAAAAAATTGGGCTTTTGGAGGACCTGGGAAAAAACTGGGCTTTTTGGAGGACCTGGGAAAAAACTGGGCTTTTTGGAGGACCTGGGAAAAAACTGGGCTTTTTGGAGGACCTGGGAAAAAAATTGGGCTTTTGGAGGACCTGGGAAAAAAATTGGGCTTTTGGAGGACCTGGGAAAAAAATTGGGCTTTTGGAGGACCTGGGAAAAAAATTGGGCTTTTGGAGGACCTGGGAAAAAAATTGGGCTTTTGGAGGACCTGGAAAAAATTGGGCTTTTGGAGGACCTGGAAAAAATTGGGCTTTTGGAGGACCTGGGAAAAAAATTGGGCTTTTGGAGGACCTGGGAAAAAAATTGGGCTTTTGGAGGACCTGGGAAAAAAATTGGGCTTTTGGAGGACCTGGAAAAAAATTGGGCTTTTGGAGGACCTGGGGAAAACTGGGCTTTTGGAGGACCTGGGAAAAAATGGGCTTTTACAGGACCTGCGGTAAAAAATTGGGCTTTTGGAGGACCTGGGAAAAAATTGGGCTTTTGGAGGACCTGGGAAAAAACTGGGCTTTTGGAGGACCTGGGAAAAAATTGGACTTTTTGGAGGACCTGGGGTAAAAAATTGTGCTTTAGGAGGACCTGGGGTATTTAAGGGTCGTATGGTCGTGTTCAAGGATCTAGCGTCGTGCTGAAGGATCGTACCATCGTGCTCAAGGGTCGTACCGTCGTGCTCAAGGATCGTACCGTCGTGCTCAAGGAGAGGAACCACCTGAAGGAGAGGAACCACCTGAAGGAGAGGAACTACCTGAAGGAGAGGAACTACCTGAAGGAGAGGAACTACCTGAAGGAGAGGACCCACCTGAAGGAGAGGAACCACCTGAAGGAGAGGAACCACCTGAAGGAGAGGAACTACCTGAAGGAGAGGAACCACCTGAAGGAGAGGAACTACCTGAAGGAGAGGACCTACCTGAAGGGGAGGAACCACCTGAAGGAGATATGTTGGGTACTTAAGGGGCGTCTTGGTGGGAAGGGGGAAGAGAACAGGGTGTCACAGTCAGTATTGTGGGGGACCTGTGTCGGTCAGTGGTGGTGTGGGTGTTGTGGTGGGGGAGAGACCCAGGGGCGCCATCTGTGCCGCGAGCGGGGTAACTACAACGCCAGCTGGTGGCGTGGAGGGGGCAAGAGGTTGGAGGGGGGTGGACGGGGACGACACACACACACACACACACACACACACACACACACACACACACGTCAACAGGTGGTTAACGAGTCGACGCAAAATTACACCCCCAAGAAAAATAGGGAAAGGAGGGGGGGGCGGGGTTTGAGCTCTCTCTCTCTCTCTCTCTCTCTCTCTCTCTCTCTCTCTCTCTCTCTCTCTCTCTCTCTCTCTCTTTGTCTCGGCTCTTCCCCGGGGGGCGTCAGAGAGAGACACAGGACCAGGCCACGCCACACCGTCCCTTACCTTACCTTACCTACCTACCCCACCTTACCTTACCTACCTACCCCACCTTACCTACCTACCTCACCCCACCCTTCGCTTACTGCTACCCCCCACCTTACCTACCTACCTACCCCACCTTACCTTACCGTACCTACCCCACCTTACCTACCTACCTCACCCCACCCTTCCCTTACTGCTACCCCCACCCCAATATCCTCCCTCCCTCCCCAAACCCCTCCACCCTACCCCCTCCCCCCCCCTCCTCGGGGTAACGAAGCCACCACGTGGTGTGGGGAGCGAGGTGAGGTCCCCACCTCACACCACCACGTGTACGGAACTCACACAGGACGTGTGGAGGTACCCCCCCCCCCTCTCAGGGTGAGGTACGGAGGAGGAGGTACCTTCCACAGGAGGTACCGTCCACAGGAGCTGTGGAGGTACCTCAGGCTGCGGTACAGAGGAGGAGGTACCGTCCACAGGAGGTACCGTCCACAGGAGCTGTGGAGGTACCTCAGGATGGGGTAAAGAGGAGGAGGTACCGTCCACAGGAGGTACCGTCCACAGGAGGTACCGTCCACAGGAGCTGTGGAGGTACCTCAGGCTGGGGTACAGAGGAGGAGGTACCGTCCACAGGAGGTACCGTCCACAGGAGGTGTGGAGGTACCTCAGTATGGGGTACAGAGGAGGAGGTACCGTCCACAGGTACAGTGAACCAGAGGGGGTACCTTAAATATGTACCTCAAGAGGGGGTACATGTCTCACGTGATTCTCCTGTTAACGGAAAAGATGGTCTTCCATGATCTCTGATGGTCTTCCATGATCTCTGATGGTCTTCCATGATCTCTGATGGTCTTCCATGACCTCTGATGGTCTTAGATGACCTCTGATGGTCTTCCATGACCCCTAATGACCTTAAAAATGACCCCGGGTCTGCCACGATATTATATATACATATATATATATATATATATATATATATATATATATATATATATATATATATATATATATATATATGTATATATATGTATATATATATATATATATATATATATATATATATATATATATATATATATATATACATATTCGCCACTTCCCGCGTCAGCGAGGTAGCGTTAAGAACAGAGGACTGAGCCTTAGTGGGAATATCCTCACTTGGCCCACTTCTCTGTTCCTTCCTTTGGAACATGAAATACGGGAAGGGGGGGAGAGGATTTCCAACCCCCTCTTTTCCCCTCCTCCCCCTTATATACGCACACACACACACCCCTCCCCTCGCGTATACGCGCGTCGCATCCCATCTATATACACACCTATACACATTCTCTCACGGCCTCCTCCGTGCAAGAGGGGCGTATGCGCCCCTCCTACAGGAAGTAAAGCGTAATTAACATAGGGTCGAGATATCGTAAATAATGCGATACACAAGCTTGACCCTAATGGCCCAGACTCGCGTCCGGTACCAAGCTGTGGGGGTTGCAGGTCTACAAGACACACACACACACACACACACACACACACACACACACACACACACACCTGACTTAGCAGGTGTGTGTGTGTGTGTGTGTGTGTGTAAACACACATGTAAACACATGGTATATACATACAAGGTTAAGAGACGGGGCAACACACACACACACACACACACACACACACACACACACACACACACACGACTCAAGCAGGTGTGTGTGTGTGTGTGTGTGTGTGTGTGTGTGTGTGTGTGTGTGTGTGTGTGTAAACACACATGTAAACACATGGTATATATATATATATACAAGGTTAAGAGAAGGGGCAACACGAGTATACAACCCTCTCTCATTAAGAATTAGACAGTATCCACAGACAGACAGACAGACAGACAGACAGACAGACAGACAGACAGACAGACAGACAGACAGAAGGGTATCAAAGCTTAGCGTACACACGAGGCCCCACGTTTGAATGCGACGCTAAGCTTAATGACATTAAGCTTGACATTGGACACACAGTACGAAAGAGGCAATTGGCCAGAGAACTGAAGTATAGAGGAGCAAAGTGGACAACAGACAGACCAAAGCTATTCCCAGGGTAAGCTTAAACTACCTCCCTCACTGCGCGGATGTCCTACACCTGAGAATTAGAGGCCCTTGCACCTCACCCCGCCACCCGCATGACACCTGTGATCCCTCGTCCCCTAGTTGCAGGTCGACACCACAGCTGTATATCCTGCCGCCGTCATCCGGGATCCCTCGTCCCCGAGTTGCATTTCCCGCCACCATCACGCGAGATCCCTCGTCCCCGAGTTGCAGGTCGACACCACAGTAGACTGTCTATCAACCTCTAATCAGATGTTTATTAATAGACTATCTGCTCCTCAACTCCCTTTTAACAACCCCATGTTTGCTGTCGCACATATTTTCTTCGAATATTTTCAGCCTTTGAAGTTACATGCGCATGTTTACCAAATGACGTCCTAGCTTCGTCTCTTCGTTGTATATCAAGTGACTGTTATATTTCTCTCTTGTGTCTCCCCTGATGATGTGGTTATGACACGAAAGTGCACTTGGGAACTGATCGTGTTTCATTTTCCCCGTAGACTCATAGGAATATATATATACATATGTATATATATATATATATATATATATATATATATATATATATATATATATATATATATATATATATATATATATATATAGTAGTGTTGGATCGAAAGGATATAAAAGCCAAGTTGAGGTAGGACTATATGAACATGGAACCCTCGTCTTCATAACAGGATTGCATGTGTGACCATCCTAAGGTCGGGCCTCTGTTTCCTGACGGTGCTGTGGACGGTAACTGCAGGTCTCCTGCGCAGGTAGTGCAACACCGAGGGCTTGCAGCAAGGTAGAGGAGGGCAAGATGGAACCCAGAAGCTGCATCCAAAAAAGCTCTGAGGGGCAGGTGTGGTGTGTGTGGGGCGGGGCGGGGCGGGGCGCCCCCGGCGCCCCCCTTTCCTTCTCTCTCTCTCTCTCTCTCTCTCTCTCTCTCTCTCTCTCTCTCTCTCTCTATCTATCTATCTATCTATCTATCTATCTATCTCTCTCTCTAAGTCTCTCTCTCTCTCTCTCTCTCTCTCTCTCTCTCTCTCTCTCTCTCTCTCTCTCTCTCTCTCTCTCTCTATCTATCTATCTATCTATCTATCTATCTCTCTCTCTACGCCTGGCCACCTCCCTCACCATTTCTCCCCCTAGGCAAGGATGGAAGGGGGAGGTGTGTTATGATGGGCTGAACCTGTCCCTTCTGGGGGAAAGGGGGGAAGGAAGGGGGGGACAATTGTGAGGCTGGGGATGTGTGAAGGGGAAGTGCTAGCAGGTGGGTAAGGTAATGGGTGGGTGTATTTGGGGGAAGGGGTATATATTGGGGGTAACTGGGAAGGGGAGGAGGGGAGCAGAAAGAGGGAGGACGCAAATAAGGGAGCAAGATGGGGGCCCCCACGCTGGTACTAGGGTAAGAGGATGGGGGCCCCACGCTGGTACTAGGGTAAGATGGGGCCCTCCATGCTGGTACTAGGGTAAGATGGGGCCCTCCATGGTGGTACTAGGGTAAGAGGATGGGGGCCCCCCACGCTGGCACTAGGGTAAGAAGATGGGGGCCCCCACGCTGGCACTAGGGTAAGAGGATGGGGGCCCCCCACGCTGGCACTAGGGTAAGATGATGGGGGGCCCAAGCTGGTACTAGGGTAAGATGATGGGGCCCTCCATGGTGGTACTAGGGTAAGAGGATGGGGGCCCCCACGCTGGTACTAGGGTAAGATGGGGCCCTCCATGGTGGTACTAGGGTAAGAGGATGGGGGGCCCACGCTGGTACTAGGGTAAGATGATGGGGCCCTCCATGGTGGTACTAGGGTAAGATGGGGCCCTCCATGGTGGTACTAGGGTAAGATGATGGGGGGCCCAAGCTGGTACTAGGGTAAGATGGGGCCCTCCATAGTGGTACTAGGGTAAGATGGGGCCCTCCATGGTGGTACTAGGGTAAGAAGATGGGGGCCCCCAAGCTGGTACTAGGGTAAGAAGGGACCCCATAATGATATTAGGGCAAGAGGATAGGGGTCCCACGCTGGCACTAGGGTAAGAAGGACCAACCCCACGTCATCACTAGGGCAAGAAAGGCCCACGTCATCACTAGGGTAAGAAAGACCCACGTCATCACTAGGGTAAGGAGATGGGGGGAAACCCCATACCCTCACTAGGGTAAGAAAGGCAAGCCTCTATGGTCTTACCCATTGCCAGTCTTGGGCTACTGTGGGAAAGGAAGCAGGTGATGGGTGGAAAAGGGGGGAGGAGGGAAGGGGAGGAGGTCGGGGTGAAGGGGGGTAATGGGTCATGGGGTGAGGGAGGTGGGGGCGGGCTAAGGATGAGCTTATGGGGGGGTAGGTAGGTAGGTAGGAGGGTGGGGGGGTCTCTTCCTTCGGAGTTTGGTGGATGAGGACAGCAGCTGCCTTCCTTGGCCCACTTTTCCACTCCCTGTGTCACGCACGACTCTGCCTCCTCTCATCCATGAGCATCCTCTCTCTCTCTCTCTCTCTCTCTCTCTCTCTCTCTCTCTCTCTCTCTCTCTCTCTCTCTCTATTTATCTATCTCTCTATTTATCTATCTATCTATCTATCTATCTATCTACCTCTTTATCTATCTATCTATCTATCTATCTATCTAACTGGGTAATGTATTCGTAGTTTCTGCAGTAGCCAATGAAACACAGTCTCTCTTCTGCACTTATCATTATCATTATCATTATTATCATTATCATCATTATCATTATCATTATCATCATCAATTCTCTGTTTTCTTCAAAGATTTCCAATGTGTCTTTCGCCCCCCATCTACCACACTTATTCTCCTTGTTCTTTCCCTTATCTATATTCGCAACAGCAACCACAAGACTGGACTGGGAGAGGATTGGGGGGAATGGGGAATGGGGGAGGTTTCCCATCCCCTTCCCCTTCCTTTTCCCCTCCTCTCCCTCTTTCCCTCTTTCTCCACGACCCACAAGGGAAGTCTGGGGGTGTGTGGGGGGGAAAGACGAGGAATTCCCAGTGGTAGGAAACTGACGACGTACCGATAGGCCCTGGGTGTGGCAGGCCCGTCCGTCTCTGGACCCTGTTACTCCCCTGGGGGAGGTGGTCTTCAGCTCTGTTACTCCCCTGTGGGGAGGTGGTCTTCAGCTCTGTTACTCCCCTGTGGGGAGGTGGTCTTCAGCTCTGTTACTCCCCTGGGGGAGGTGGTCTTCAGCTCTGTTACTCCCCTGTGGGGAGAGGGTTTTAGTTCTGTTACTCCCCTGGGGGAGGTGGTCTTCAGCTCTGTTACTCCCCTGGGGGAGGTGGTCTTCAGCTCTGTTACTCCCCTGGGGGAGGTGGTCTTCAGCTCTGTTACTCCCCTGGGGGAGGTGGTCTTCAGCTGTTACTCCCCTGTGGGGAGAGAGTAGAGACCACCTCCCTTACACAAGGGAGCAAAGACTACCTCCTTTACTCAAGGGAGCAAAGACCACCTCCTTTACTCAAAGGAGCAGAGACCACCTCCCTTACACAAGGGAGCAGAGACCACCTCCCTTACTCAAGAGAGCAAAGACACAAAGACCACCCCCCTACACCCTAACCCCACCCCCCCTTCCTTAACTCAAAGGTACAAAAAGGAACCCTGTTCCCGGCAGGGGGTCCCACAGGGGTAAAAAGTAACCCCTCGGGTCCCCACAGGGGTCCCACAGGGGCGGAGGGAAACAGGCCCCTACGTGCACGGTGAGGAAGGAAGCAAATGGTAATGTTAACACAGGAAAGGGAGGGACCCACTTCCCTCACTCTCTGCCACCACCACCCCAGCAGCAGCAGCACAGACCAAGCTGTGCCGCGAGGGTCTGTGCATCATACCTAAGCTTCATGGCAAAGAAAAACACACACACACACACACACACACACACACACACACACACACACACACACACACACACACACGCATACACAGAGGCGTGTGCACACAGAGGCGTGTGTGCGTGGGAAGAGGAGCGTCTTGCGTAAACACAGGAGCTGGGGGGCCCGTTGGTGGCTGAGTTACAAGGGCGTCTCCTGCCTGACGAAGGAAGGACGCTGTACCACACATGAATATCCCTCCCTCTCCCACATCCATCCACCTCCCCCACATCCATCACCCTTCCCCACATCCATCCACCCTTCCCCCCCACGAGAAACTACAGTAACTACTACTACTACTATAACTACTACTATTAGTAGGACCTTAACTACCACTACTGGTACTACTACTACCACTACTACTATTACCTCCACTACTATTACTACCACTACTATTACTACCACTACTATTACCACCACTACTATTACCACCACTACTATTACCACCACTACTATTACCACCACTACTACTACCACCACTACTATTACCTCCACTACTATTACCACCACTACTATTACTACCACTACTATTACCACCACTACTATTACTACCACTACTATTACCTCCACTACTATTACCACCACTACTATTACCACCACTACTATTACCTCCACTACTATTACCACCACTACTATTACCACCACTACTATTACCACCACTACTATTACCACCACTACTATTACCACCACTACTATTACCACCACTACTATTACCACCACTACTATTACCTACCACTACTATTACCACCACTACTATTACCACCACTACTATTACCACCACTACTATTACCACCACTACTATTACCACCACTACTATTACCTCCACTACTATTACCACCACTACTATTACCACCACTACTATTACCACCACTACTATTACCACCACTACTATTACCACCACTACTACTACCACCACTACTATTACCTCCACTACTATTACCACCACTACTATTACCACCACTACTATTACCTCCACTACTACTACTACCACTACTACTACCACCACTACTATTACCACCACTACTATTACCACCACTACTATTACCACCACTACTATTACTACCACTACTACTACCACCACTACTATTACCACCACTACTATTACCACCACTACTATTACTACCACTACTATTACTACCACTACTACTACCACCACTACTATTACCACCACTACTATTACCACCACTACTATTACCACCACTACTATTACCACCACTACTACTACCACCACTACTATTACCTCCACTACTATTACCACCACTACTATTACTACCACTACTATTACCACCACTACTATTACCACCACTACTATTACCACCACTACTATTACCACCACTACTATTACCACCACTACTATTACCACCACTACTATTACCACCACTACTATTACCACCACTACTATTACCACCACTACTATTACCACCACTACTATTACCACCACTACTATTACCACCACTACTATTACCACCACTACTATTACCACCACTACTATTACTACCACTACTATTACCACCACTACTATTACTACCACTACTATTACCACCACTACTATTACCACCACTACTATTACCACCACTACTATTACCACCACTACTATTACCACCACTACTATTACCACCACTACTATTACCACCACTACTATTACCACCACTACTATTACCACCACTACTATTACCACCACTACTATTACCACCACTACTATTACCACCACTACTATTACCACCACTACTATTACCACCACTACTATTACCACCACTACTATTACTACCACTACTATTACCACCACTACTATTACCACCACTACTATTACCACCACTACTATTACCTCCACTACTATTACACCACTACTATTACCACCACTACTATTACCTACCACTACTATTACCTCCACTACTATTACCACCACTACTATTACCACCACTACTATTACTACCACTACTATTACCACCACTACTATTACCACCACTACTATTACCACCACTACTATTACACACTACTATCACCACTACTATTACCACCACTACTATTACCACCACTACTATTACCTACCACTACTATTACCACCACTACTATTACCACCACTACTACTACCACCATACTATTACCACCACTACTATTACCACCACTACTATTACCACCACTACTATTACTACCACTACTATTACTACCACTACTACTACCACCACTACTATTACCACCACTACTATTACCACCACTACTATTACCACCATTACTATTACCTCCACTACTATTACCACCACTACTATTACTACCACTACTATTACTACCACTACTATTACTACCACTACTACTACCACCACTACTATTACCACCACTACTATTACCACCACTATTATCACCACTACTATTACTACCACTACTACTACCACCACTACTATTACCTCCACTACTATTACCACCAATACTATTACCACCACTACTATTACTACCACTACTATTACTACCACTACTACTACCACCACTACTATTACCACCACTACTATTACCACCACTATTATCACCACTACTATTACTACCACTACTACTACCACCACTACTATTACCTCCACTACTATTACCACCAATACTATTACCACCACTACTACTACCACCATTACTATTACCACCATTACTATTACCTCCACTACTATTACCACCACTACTATTACTACCACTACTATTACTACCACTACTATTACTACCACTACTACTACCACCACTACTATTACCACCACTACTATTACCACCACTATTATCACCACTACTATTACTACCACTACTACTACCACCACTACTATTACCTCCACTACTATTACCACCAATACTATTACCACCACTACTACTACCACCATTACTATTACCACCACTACTATTACCACCACTACTATTACCACCACTACTACTACCACCACTACTACTACTACTACTCTTCATCCTTTGAGGCGAAATGCTTGAAGCCCCTATAGGCAAAACGACCCTAATGACATAGACATATAAATCCCTCTCCTCCACCATACGATTAATCGACAAATCAAACATGTTTTAATCCATAATTTCCTGGCATATTAATCCCAGAGATTAATGGATGACCAAGTGAAATCCACCCGCTCCATTTTGGACACCTGTCTTCCTTCCCAGTGTACTAAGCTGACTCCCATGCCATGACAACGCTGTGCCACACACGACCGTAAGAACAACGCGCACCTCATCTGCGCAGCTTCTCTAGCGTACGACACCGGTGTGTGTGTGCGTGTGTGTGTGTGTGTGTGTGTGTGTGTGTGTGTGTGTGTGTGTGTGTGTGTGTGTGTACATATATAGTCACCTTGTTTACCAAATGGCGTCCTAGCTTCGTCTCTTCGTTGTATATCAACTGACTGTTATAATTCTCTCTTGTGTCTCCCCTGATGATGTGATTATGACACGAAAGTGCACTTGGGAACTTATCGTGTTTCTTTTTTTTTTTATTATTTTACAAAAGAAGGAACAGAGAAAGGGGCCAGATGAGGATATTCCCTCAAAGGCCCAGTCCTCTGTTCTTAACGCTACCTCGCTAACGCGGGAAATGGCGAATAGTATGGAAGATATATATATATATATATATATATATATATATATATATATATATATATATATATATATATATATACATATATATATTCGAAAAAATGGTGTCCACACTCATTAGTTTCCCTTACTCCATATGCACTTCCGCCGTTCATCACCTCCCACACATTCACCTGACCTTCTTCATCTCGTGATCACCCAATGAAAGAGAAATCAAAACCCGTTTGCACTCAGCAGCTAAAGCCAAGGGGTTCGAACCCACCCACCCGCCCGCTGCGATGATGCAACCAAAGGCGCGCGCCCCCCCTCCTCGTACCTGAAGGAGGCGCCGACGAGGGAAAAAAAAAAATTGTTTAGCGTCGCTAAGCACAACACGATTTCGTTACGTCAGCGACGAAAACCCGTTTGCTTGTGTTGTCGTTCTCCTCCCCTTCGAAGAAAACGGAATGTCGGTTCTTAGGGAAATTTTTCTTTTTCTTTTTCGTAAGAGTAACAAAGAAAATGAGGACTTAAAAGACTTTATAAAGTAGAGAGAGGGATCGTGTTACGTAAGGCCTGTCCAGATTCAAAGGGGGGAGGGGGGAAGGGGGGGGAAGGGAGGATTATAACTAGCCAAACGACTCTTTACGAGCGTTAGAGTCGTTAAGGATCAGCGGAGCGAAGGGCGTGTGGTAATTCAAGTCACTGCTTACATATACGTGTGTTGGCTTTTGAGCTCATCTCTGTAATGTTCTGTATTGTGTGTGTGTGTGTGTGTGTGTGTGTGTGTGTGTGTGTGTGTGTGAGACAGACTGTCTACCAGTCTACATCTACCTTCGAGTACTGTGTGAGACAGTCTACCACTCTACATCTACCTTCGAGGACTGACTGAGACAGACTGTCTACTCTCATTTCTCTCTTTGTCACTATCACTCAAATCCCCACTCACTATCGCCTCCCATATCTCACCATCATTTCCTCCTTTTTGTATCATTATTTCGCCCCTTCCTTGCCCATCACCTTCACCATCCCTGCCCATCACCTTCACCATTACTACCTACCCCTCATCTTCATTCTCCCTAGCCCTCATCTTCATCTTCCCTGACCCCTTCACTTTGACCCTTCCTACCCATCACTTTGACCCTACCTATCCCTCATTTTCACCCTACCTGTCCCTCATTTTCACCCTCCCTACCCCTCATTTTCACCCTCCCTACCCCTCTTTTCACCCTTCCTACCTCTCACCTTCATCATGAACTCCTCATCCCCCTCACCTTCACCCTCTTTAACCCACACCTGCACCCCAATCCCTCACAATCACCCTATCCCTACATCTTCACCTTCCCTACCCTTCACCTTCACCCTTCCTACCCCCTCACTTTCACCCTCCTTCACCTTCACCCTACCTACCCTTTCCCCATCAACCACCCCCATACTTACCAACCCCCCACCTCACCTGCACACCCTCCCCTCACATTCACCCTAACCCCCACCTGCACACCCTCCCCTCACAGTCACCCTAACCCACCTCCCCTCCTCACCTTCACCATCACTTTCCTCAACACAGCAGCGATGCCCTTAGTGGGCTGGTCTTAGACCAAGGGCGAGACTTGGCCCTTAACAAGGTTAACTCCCTCTGTACAATACAATGATAAAGATCAAATGGCGAGTCTCATTTCGCTGGTCAACTATGTGGCCATTTTTTTCCTCCCTCTCCACCCCTTTCTTTCTGCCTCTTCACTCATTCTATTAAGCATCTTACATCACAATCTTTAAATAAATGTTTCAAAAACCCATAAAAAAAATGTCTATGTCCAATTATTTTTGTCGTACGCAAAATGCGTCACTTGTCTTCGTTTGAACGCTGGTTAAATAACCATGGGGCCTTTTTTTTCCCCTCTCCCCAGTTTCTTTCTGCTCTTCACTCATTCTATTAACCATCTTACATCACAATCTTTAAAAAAAATGTTTTAAAAGCCCATAAAAAAAATGTTTTTGTCCAATATGTCGTACGCAAAATGCGTCACGTGTATTAAGTCTACGTAGTGGACGAGCATGTGATGTATACGCATTGGCTGAGGGCGTCTTGCTGGCGACACAGGGGCGGCAGTGGGATGAAATGGGCGGCCCTTTGACGCAGAGGGGTTAAACCCCACCGTGGGCGTGGACCATTAAATAATAGACTACCCCACACCCACCCACACACACACACACACACACACACACACACACACGACCTCCTCCGTCTGCCCCTCCTTCAGCGTTGGTGATCAAGCCCTTGAGGCGAATGGACACGAGCGACGAAGTCCTTTGTACCGTGAGTGACTCCTACAGACGCAGGAGTGGGCGAAGGAAGGAGCGAGGGAGCGAGCGAGGGGCGACGCCCGCCGTCGCTAGGGACGACCTCATACTTCGTCAGGAGGAATGGCTAGTACCTACCTAAAGGGGGCTCTGGCTCATGGAAGAGGGGTCGATGTCCACGGAAGAGACGTAAACCTTGGCGAGCCTTGCATGACACATGACCGGGACGTTCCTTCGTCTGCCTGGCTGGCTGGCGGTGGTCTCTGCTAGGTCTTCCGTCGAGTCTTGGTGGTCCTTTCTAAGTCCTCACCTCAAGGGTCTCTTATGGGTTCCTATGGGTCTTTTAAAGGTCCCTAGTGGTCTATCTTGGTTCCTGATTGTGGGTTCTTATGGGTCTTTTAAAAGACCTAGTGGTCTATCTTGGTTCCTGATTGTGGGTTCTTATGGGTCTTTTAAAGGACCTTGTAGTCTATCTTGGTTCCTGATTGTGGGTTCTTATGGGTCTTTTAAAGGACCTTGTGGTCTATCTTGGTTCCTGACACGTCCCTGTTGTCTTGTGGTCTTTAAGCGTTTCGGTGGACTCGTCTGGTTTGAAATCTGACGATGCCTAGTGGTCCCCTGTGGTCTTCTCTAGGTCCTACCAGTCCCGTGGCTCCTGGTGGTCTGCCGTTGTTCCTCGTGGGTCCGTTAAGTGTCCTTGTGATCTCCTTTGAGCGCTAAAGTCCCTTTGTTACTCTTGATTGATCTGTTCGCCGTAATCTCATGGGTTTATCACCCGTGTCTAGGAAGACCACCCCTCGCGGATAGGGATGGGTCTCTTTATTTTTTTTGGGGGGGGGGGTGGTCTTCCTACAGTCTTGGGGAACAACGCCTCATGGGTCCTGCCGGTGTGGTCTTGGGTGAAAGTGGTCTTTACCCCTTTTCTCGGGGTCTCTGGTGGTCCCTGGTGGTCATGGTCAGTGGTCCGTATCTCCTTAACGGGCCCAGAGGCCCCCTCCTGGGGAGGGGAGGGGTTACCACATATGCCCCATCCTTGGCTGGCAATCACATGGAAGTCTAATTATCACATAATAAACGGGCCATCACATGAAGGCCAGATTATCACATGAACCGGCATCACATGAAGGCCAGATCATCACATGGAAGTCTAAATATCACATGAAAAAACAGGCCATCACATGAAGGCTAGATTATCACATGAATGAACCGGCCATCACATGAAGGCCAGATCATCACATGGAAGTCTAATTATCACATGAAAAACAGGCCATCAAATGAAGGCCAGATTATCACATGAAAGAACCGGCCATCACATGAAGGCCAGATTATCACATGAACTGGCCATCACATGAAGGCCAGATCATCACATGAACTGGCCATCACATGAAGGCCAGATTATCACATGAAATAGCTGTCTATCACATGAAGGCTTATTATTACCATTCCTGGAAAAGGAAAACCCATTCTTTCCCTACCCCTTTCCTCTGCCTTCCCATGACCCCTGAGCTCAATGCATGACCAGCTCTGAGCTCAATGCAAGACCAGCTCTGGGCTCAATGCATGACCAACTCTGAGCTCAATGCATGACCAGCTCTGAGCTCAATGTATGACCAGCTCTGAGCTCAATGCATGACCAACTCTGAGCTCAATGCATGACCAGCTCTGAGCTCAATACATGACCAGCTCTGAGCTCAATACATGACCAGCTCTGGGCTCAATGCATGACCACACTGAGCTCAATACATGACCAGCTCTGAGCTCAATACATGACCAGCTCTGAGCTCAATGCATGACCAGCTCTGGGCTCAATGCATGACCAACTCTGGGCTCAATGCATGACCAGCTCTGAGCTCAATACATGACCAGCTCTGGGCTCAATGCATGACCAGCTCTGAGCTCAATGCATGACCAGCTCTGGGCTCAATGCATGACCACTCTGAGCTCAGTGCATGATCAGCTCTGAGCTCAATACATGACCAGCTCTGGGCTCAATACATGACCAGCTCTGAGCTCAATGCTCATGGCTGCCCCCCCCCCCCCCCCCCCAGGGCACGTTGTCCCGGGGGAGAAGAACACTGGCCAGCCAAGCCACGGGGGAGGGGGGGTTTGGGGTGGGGGGATGGGGGTTTGGTGGGGGGGGGGAGAAGGGCAGCTGCGGTGAGCCCCCCTCCCCTCCCCCCTCCTCCCCCCCCCCTACCACCGCATCCGGCGCCCCAGGGTACACGCTGTCCTACGGCCTTGTGTGTGTGTGTGTGTGTGTGTGTGTGTGTGTGTGTGTGTA
Source organism: Panulirus ornatus (assembly GCF_036320965.1). Classification (NCBI taxonomy): domain Eukaryota; kingdom Metazoa; phylum Arthropoda; class Malacostraca; order Decapoda; family Palinuridae; genus Panulirus; species Panulirus ornatus. Next base: position 9,820,038 of record NC_092294.1, on the reverse strand, counting down.
TTCCTTCGGTGCTCCTGTGTGACGTCACGCTGAACGTAGCGCAAGGAGGGGGGATGGTTGTAGGGGGAGGGGATGGTTGGAGGGGCGGGTGGGGTGGGGGTGGGGTGTGTGTGTGACGAGCGAACGTAGCTGACCCAACGGGAGCTATAGTCCAGCTGTAGTCAAAGCTAAAGTCGTCCAGGGATGTGCTACTCAGCTACCATCAAAGCTAGAGTAGTCGAGGGATATGCCATTTATTGCAGAAGACATAAAATAGCTTTGGTTCAGGGAGGTGCCACTCAGCTAACGTCTTAGCTTGAACTGTGTGCTATTATGCAGACGACAAGTTTAGCTTTAGTCCAGGGAGGTGTTACTAAGCTAACACCCTAGCTGGGATAGTCCAGGGACACATTAAAGAAGGGGGGGTCTTTAAAGGGGGAGGCCCTTAAGGGACATACCACTATAATGGTGTTAGATACAAAAGGGGGAAGGCCCTAGGGGATGTAGAAGGCCCTGGGGGACGGAGAAGGCCCTGGGGGACAGAAGGCCCTTGAGAGACACAGAAGGCCCTGGAGAGACACAGAAGGCCCTGGGGGACACAGAAGGCCCTGGAGAGACACAGAAGGCCCTGGGGGACACAGAAGGCCTGGGGAGACACAGAAGGCCCTGGAGAGACACAGAAGGCCCTAAGGTAGGGGGGTGAGGGAAGAAGAAGGGACTTGTCAAAGCGACCTCATGGTCGCACTTCGACGACACCAGACGACCTAGCCTCCTTCAGGAAGGACCCCGAGTTGTGTGTGTAGACGACCTAACCTCCCTCAGGAAGGACCCCGAGTTGTGCGTGTGGACAACCTCACCTCCTTCAGGAAGGACCCCGAGTTGTGTGTAGACGACCTAACCTCCTTCAGGAAGGACCCCGAGTTGTGTGTGTAGACGACCTAACCTCCTTCAGGAAGGACCCCGAGTTGTATGTGTGTGTGTGGAGGGAGACGTGAGAGGCGTCTCCACTCTCCACGTCGCCTCGGGCACCAACATACCTCCGTCGGCTGCACTGGCTCGCCTCTCCCTCCCTCCCTCCCTCCCTCACACACACTCCCTCCCTCCTCCCTCCCTCCTTCCCTCCCTCACCACCGCAAGTCCTCCCTCCCGACAACCGACCAGGTTAGAACCACCCGCCATCTCCCTGGGCTTCCAGACACTCCCACGCACACAACGTCGCCCAGGGAAGATAACACCGCTCCTCTTCTTCCTCTTCTTCCTCCTCCTCCTCCTCTTCCTCCTCCTCTTCCTCGTGTTTTTCCGGTTGTTACAACCACATTACACACCACCGCCCCCTCCACCTCTGTAACGTAACCACACAACACAGGGAAGAAAACACCGCTCCTCTTCTTCCTCCTCCTCTTCCTCCTCTCTTCTTCTTCCTCCTCCTCTTCCTCCTCTTCTTCTTCCTCCTCCTCCTCTTCCTTGTGTTTTTCCGGCTGTTACAACCACGTTACACACCACCGCCCCCTCCACCTCTGTAACGTAACCACACAACACAGGGAAGAAAACACCGCTCCTCTTCTTCCTCCTCCTCTTCCTCTTCCTCCTCCTCTCTTCTTCTTCCTCCTCCTCCTCTTCTTCCTTGTGTTTTTCCGGCTGTTACAACCACGTTACACACCACCGCCCCCTCCACCTCTGTAACATAACCACACAACACAGTGACAGTTCTGTAACAGTGAAGCAAACCCCAGTGGATTTACTGTATTTTCAGGTGCCATTAAAACTTCACCATACACGCCAATCCATTCACTGTATCGTGTCATTTCATCACTGTAACTCTACTGTATTTTTAGATGCCATACACGCCAATCCATTCACTGTAGCTTGTCATTTCATCACTGTAACTCTACTGTATGATCAGGTGCCATTAAAACTTCACCATACGCGCCAATCCATTCACTGTATCGTGTCATTTCATCACTGTAACTCTACTGTAAACCTACTGTATCCTCTCACGCCCCAAAAGCTTTGACGTTGAACTGTATTACAATATATATATATATATATATATATATATATATATATATATATATATATATATATATATATATATATGTGTGTGTGTGTGTGTGTGTGTGTGGGTGGGTGGGTGAGTTGGGCCATTCTTTCGTCTGTTTCCTTGCGCTACCTCGCTAACGCAGGAGACAGCGACTAAGTATAATACATAACATACATATGTATATTTCATAGACCTTACACACAGCCAGGGTTCTTAACGACCCAACCAGCTTATAGAACGAAAACCCGAGCGACCAAATCGACCAGTTTGTATACAGAACGAAAACCCGAGCGACCAAATCGACCAGCTTGCATACAGAACTAAAACCCGAGCGACCAAATCAACCAGCTTGTATATACAGAACTAAAACCCGAGCGACCAAATCAACCAGCTTGTATACAGAACTAAAACCCGAGCGATCAAATCAACCAGCTTGCATATACAGAACTAAAACCCGAGCGACCAAATCAACCAGCTTGTATATACAGAACTAAAACCCCAAGCGACCAAATCGACCAGTTTGTTTATCTGGGGCGACAGAAAGTATACGATATGAGGCAATGATTGCTGGCTATCATCACCGTCTTGTGAAACACTGAAACCTTCTACAGGTAAGAACAGCTTAGGAGATCCACCAACACCTTATAGGAGATCCCTCCCTCTCTGGAATATACATGTTTTGTGGGCTTCAACACCATCAATACCATATGATTCAATCCCTCAATTGACCACCAAACCCTCAATTGACCATCAAACCCTACAAACAAACAAAGGAGTATCAGAATGGAACAGACCTTAGACTTCAAGCAGAAAGAAAACAGATTCCAAAGACAGAAATATAAGAGAAAGAAGATTACCTGGAAATGTAAGACGAATGTTAGATGATCCTTTATCTAAAGGGTATCCAACACCTTAATTGACCACCAAACCCTACAAACAAACAAAAGAGTATCAGAATGGAACAGACCTCAGACTTCAAGCAGACAGAAAACAGATTCCAAAGACAGAAATATAAGAGAAAGAAGATTACCTGGAAATGTATGACGAATGTTAGATGATTCTTTATTCAAAGGGGATCTAACACCATTTGTAAGCCATCTCGAAGTGGTGGGGGGTTGGGATGGGGGTTCCAAGTGTGTGAACGACCCCTCTTATGACCTCAAGTAGCCTGTGGTGAACTAGAAGTTCAATACCACATCTTTCCCCCAGAAGAACATCTCACGACGTCTATTAACACCCTAGCGATTGATGTCGCCACCAGCAATACACGAGTCTTCCCCCCTCCCTTCCTCTCCTCTGCCTCCTCTCTATAATCACAACGTTATCGAAAACGTGTGACGGAGGGAAAAAAAGAAAGAGAGAGAGAAAATGGACATTGTAAAGCCAATGCAAATCTATTTTCTGATTTCTTTTATCATATCTTCAGCACAATTTACAATTTAAGTGGACTTGAACATCCCTCAATCTCGAGTTGTAAGTAGGGGGAGAAAGTTACTACACGACTTTCGCCACCGTCATTTCCTGGTGAAGGAGAGCCCTCGTCCCCATGGTGCAGGTCGACCAGTCCAATCTAAACTCGCGAAGAACTGCTTCAATAGCAAAACTAGTTGTATTATTCATATGGTTGTGAAGCCCCTGGATTCTGGAGGTTGTAGTTTGTGATTTGGCGTCTAAGTGAGAGCAGATTATGTAGATAGATGGTATGTGTAATTACCAACATGAGGAGGGAGTTTTACACTCGTGGAGGCTTCCCAATCACTTGAACTTCTTCGATCATCATACAGCTTCTTAAATTTGTGTGTGTGTGTGTGTGTGTGTGTGTTGGAGAGGTGGTAGATGGGTGAATGGGGTCACCTCAGGTCACAGCGTTCGCTTGGTGGTGACCCCGACCTCCCCCCCCCCACCCCAACGAAACGACGCTAAATGGACAGGGTCAATCACCAGGGTGATAGAGGGGTAATTATATGGACATTAGAGTTAATTACCCTCCCTCATTATCACGGTAATTAACCACCATTGTCACAGTAATCAAAAATCATTATAAAGATTAATCAATATTACTAATCAAACACTAATTATTGTGATTAATCAATAGTATTTATCACTCTAATTATAGTGATTAATCAATATTATTGATCAATCATTATAGTGATTAATCAACAATATTAATCAGACACCTTCATTATAATGATTAATCCATATTACTAATCAAACAATCATTATAGTTAATCAACATTATCAAACACCCTCATTATAGTGATTAATTAATATTATTAATCAAACAATCATTATAGTGATTAATCAACATTAAAAATCAAACAATCATTATAGTGATTAATCAATATCATTAATAAAACTCTAATTATAGTGATTAATCAATAATTAATCAAACACCCTAATCATAGTGATTACTCAATATTATTAATCACACATCCTAACTATAATGAATAATCAATATAATCAAACACCTTCATTATGGTAATTAATCAATATCATTAATCAAACACCCCCATTATAGTGAGTAATCAATATGATTAAACACCCTAATTATAGTGATTAATAATCATTATGGCAATATTTTAGGATTTGCTAGGGACCACATTACTGTGGGTCGCGGACCATACTGTTGTCAAAGACCATTTATCTGGGTCACGGACCATATTGCTGTCAAAGACCATTGATCTGGGTCATGGACCATACTGTTGTCAAAGACCATTAACCTGGGACAGGGACCATAGTGTTATCAAAGACCATTAACCTGGGTCATGGACCATAGTGTTATCAAAGACCATTAACCTGGGACAGGGACCATAGTCTTATCACAGACCATTAACCTGGGTCAGGGACCATAGTGTTATCAAAGACCATTAACCTGGGTCAGGGACCATAGTGTTATCACAGACCATTAACCTGGGTCAGGGACCATAGTGTTATCAAAGACCATTAACCTGGGTCAGGAACCATAGTCTTATCAAAGACCATTAACCTGGGAAGACCACTTTGCTACGACGGAGCGCCTCAGACCAGACCAGACCACTTTGGTCGAGCGCCCAAACCTCTCTGGTCGAGTGTCTCAGACCAGCTAGACCAACCCCTCTGGTCGAATGCCTCAAACCAAACCTCTCTGGTCGAGCGCCTCAAACCAACCCCTCTGGTCGAGCGCCTCAGACCAGACCTCTCTGGTCGAGTGCCTCAAACCAACCCCTCTGGTCGAGCGCCTCAGACCAGACCTCTCTGGTCGAATGCCTCAGACCATAGACCTCTCTGGTCGAGTGTCTCACACCACCCAGACCAAACCACTTTGGCCTCAGACCTCGCTCTTCAAGGTCTATCGTTCGTGACTTACGACCCTCATAATTCCTTCCGTGCCTCAAGGTGGGTTACGTTCTCAAAGCGCGCGTCGTATCCTGTATGTTACGGGGGTACCAGAACCTTACGTTCGGCGCTGCAGTGGGGAAGTGGGAAATGTGGTCTACAGTCCAGTGGCTTTCAAGGGGGAAAATGGGGAATGGGATGAAGGCCTATGTTAGTCCACTTTCTCTCTCTCTCTCTCTCTCTCTCTCTCTCTCTCTCTCTCTCTCTCTCTCTCTCTCTCTTTCTAATATACTTGATCGCCGTTTCCCGCGTCAGCGAGGTAGCGCCAGGAAACAGAAGAAGAACAACCCACACACACACACACACACACACACACACATATATATATATATATATATATATATATATATATATATATATATATATATATATATATATATATATATATATATTTCATTATTTATATATTTATTTTGCTTTGTCGTTGTCTCCCGCGTTAGCGAGGTAGCGCAAGGAAACAGACGAAAGAAATGGCCTAACCCACCCACATAAACATGTATATACATACACGTCCACACACGCACATATACATACCTATACATCTCAACGTATACATATATATATATACACAGACATATGCATATATACACCTGTACATAATTCATACTGTCTGCCCTTATTCATATATATATATATATATATATATATATATATATATATATATATATATATATATATATATATATATACGAACAAAGTGCACAGAAACGCGCACCTTCATAGAGCATACAAACCTCCAACAGCCAGGATCGAACCCGGGTCCCCTGTGCCACAGGGCGGGAATGCTACCGCCCATACACACACATATACAGACATATACATATATACACATGCACATATACATACTTGCTTGCCCTCATCCATTCCTGGCGCTACCCCGCTCCACAGGAAACAGGGGAGAAAGAATTCTTCCCACGCATTCCTTGCGTGTCATAGAAGGCGACTAAAAGGGGAGGGAGCTGGGGTGCTGGAAATCCTCCCCTCTCGTATTTTTTAAATTTTCCAAAAGAAGGAACAGAGAAGGGGGCCAAGTGAGGATATTCCCTCCTAAGGCTCAGTCCTCTGTTCTTAACGCTACCTCGCTAACGAGGGAAATGGCAAATATTTACATACAAGAACACCTATACATATATATATATATATATATATATATATATATATATATATATATATATATATATATATATATATATATATATATATATGTGTGTGTGTGTGTGTGTGGGTGTGCAGGTTGTATTTTGACACGCAGTAATCAATTCATATTTATAAAGACACAATATACAATTATCAAATTAAACACACAAGAATGACAATGTCTCGGTGGCGTGTTAATTAGTCCTTATCATATAATTAATCTGGTATCTGGATAATGTTAGGATGTAAATGCAAAGGTATAGGAAGGAACTTTGATATAAATGCGAAGGTATAGGGAAGAATTTTGATGTAAATTCACTTTTAGTATCGAATAGGGCCCCCAACCCCCTTTGATTTGTTCATCATATTAAACCTCATCCCAACATTAATTGCACTGTAGGCCTGGGGGGTATGAGCCATTAGATAAATAGACAATTCAAAGCAGAGGAAATAGATGTGGACCCATGAACATACCCTTAGGAATACCACATACAAATAAAAGAAAATGAAATTAGTTAACCTATTTCTTTCCTTACATGGTGGCTAAGTCGATATAAGACTCCATTAAGAACTTAACACAGCAAATACATGAATATATATTATATATACATATATGTATATATATATATATATATATATATATATATATATATATATATATATATATAGAGAGAGAGAGAGAGAGAGAGAGAGAGAGAGAGAGAGAGAGAGAGAGATGGATAGATAGATATATATAAGACCATTAACAACTTAACATAGCATATATATATATATATATATATATATATATATATATATATATATATATATATATATATATATATATATATAAACCATGCAGTCATTAAATGATACAATACGACTGAGTTCAAGATTACAACACAAAAAAAAAAGATAAATAAAAAAAAACTTCACAAGTATGAGTCACATCCATTCAGTAAAAGCTTGTACGAGACATCTTGCATCAAAGGCATTTCCTCCTCCCCTTCCCTTCTTCCCCAAGAGGAAATGTGAGTGAATCTAAAGTTCCGGGAAGGGTAACGCCCATCACACACCGCTACCTAAACCCAGCAAGGCCTTCCACTGGTCCCTACGCTGTTTTGGTCTTCACCCATCACCAGTTTGAATCATTCTCCTCTTTTCCTTTTTTTTTTGTGGAAATGGCGCTCCTGATCCATGGTTGGAAGATCCCCATCTCTTCCCAGGACTTGTGGGCACAGACACCACCCACTCGTAGGGTAAAGCGAAGCTTTCTAAACTCACTGAGGGAGAATATAAATCCCACTCTGTACCTTTCCCCGACATTAAGAGCAAACCCAACTTCTCACGTTTACGGCGCGAAAACCATTCAATCTACCACATTTACCAGCGTTATTACGTCTTCAAGCGTTACTACGAACTCATTCTAGGCCAAGACTCACCTGCTGGGGGAGTGAAGGTGGGACAGAGACGTGGTGGGGGCCCCAGTAACACGAGCTAAAGTTTCCCACTTGGGAACCAAATGGCTGAAAAATGGTCACCGTAGGAAGGTGTAGACGGGGTCTAGATGACAGACACTGCCACTTGTCTTAATTCCAACGGCCTCCTTTGGCGTTCTCCCTCCTCCGAGGTGGAAATAAGGGTTCGGGCGTGGTTCAGCGGTGGAATGGGTGGACTTTTCAGGCAGTGGGTTTAAATTCTGAGTCCGCCTTCAGCCACAACCGGGGAACTGTTACAGGCCTCCAGTCTGTGCTGGTGTGACAAGCGACATGACGGTAAACATCGCGCAAAATATTCTCAGTGTAAACCTACATTTTCTACATTAATTCACTACTTTTAGTAGTTTTGCTTCTAATTAGTCAATTGATAAAGTTTTTAGCAATGGTTAAGGTGTAAAATATGGATTAGGTAACGATAATCAAAGGGAGGAAAGGGTGATGAATTATGATAATATTTCGCGTTCTTTGGCACTCGCCTAACGGGGGATACTTAACTCATTCAAAGACCCACTTATACGCGACTAACTATATTTTCTATCCTCAAAATCCTAAATACAGATAGATTACTGGTCTATCTATCCTCAAAGATAATATTATCTTTTTTTTAAGTCGTTTTGATAGACAATTAAGGTTGTTTTGGACGAGAGACGGAGTTATACAAATTCCCGCTTCAGAGATCTGACGCGATGACGCATCTATGACGTCACCGTGACAGAATGCCGGGACTCCGCCCACTCGTGACAAGGTTCCTCGTTCACCTGAGGGCGCGAGAACATTCTTCTCACCCAGTCTCCCGCACTCATTTACTTTCCACCGACGAGTCGGACGTGCGAATAGCCAGTTTTGCCGGTCACGGTGATTGGTGAGAATGACTGTCGTGAATCATGTTCTGGGTGTGACGTTAGGGAAAAATCCTGACAGCGGATTGGCCCACGAGAGGGGCGCAGGGTGACGTCACCACAGCCATAACCAATGAGGTTGCGTTTGGTGACGTAAAACCCAGTCTCGGATGCTGTTAATCTGGCATCGAAGTTAGTCAAATGTGCGCGACGAAATATATATATATATATATATATATATATATATATATATATATATATATATATATATATATATGATAGAGTTGATAGAGATGCTCTGTGGAAGGTATTAGGAATATATGGTGTGGGAGGCAAGTTGTTAGAAGCAGTGAAAAGTTTTTATCGAGGATGTAAGGCATGTGTACGTGTAGGAAGAGAGGAAAGTGATTGGTTCTCAGTGAATGTAGGTTTGCGGCAGGGGTGTGTGATGTCTCCATGGTTGTTTAATTTGTTTATGGATGGGGTTGTTAGGGACGTGAATGCAAGAGTTTTGGGAAGAGGGGCAAGTATGAAGTCTGTTGTGGATGAGAGAGCTTGGGGAGTGAGTCAGTTGTTGTTCGCTGATGATACAGCGCTGGTGGCTGATTCATGTGAGAAGCTGGTGACTGAGTTTGGTAAAGTGTGTGAAAGAAGAAAGTTAAGAGTAAATGTGAATAAGAGCAAGGTTATTAGGTACAGTAGGGTTGAGGGTCAAGTCAATTGGGAGGTAAGTTTGAATGGAGAAAAACTGGAGGAATTAAAGTGTTTTAGACATCTGGGAGTGGATCTGGCAGCGGATGGAACCATGGTAGCGGAAGTGGATCATAGGGTGGGGGAGGGGGCGAAAATTCTGGGAGCCTTGAAGAATGTGTGGAAGTCGAGAACATTATCTCGGAAAGCAAAAATGGGTATGTTTGAAGGAATAGTGGTTCCAACAATGTTGTATGGTTGCGAGGCGTGGGCTATGGATAGAGTTGTGCGCATGAGGATGGATGTGCTGGAAATGAGATGTTTGAGGACAATGTGTGGTGTGAGGTGGTTTGATCGAGTAAGTAACGTAAGGGTAAGAGAGATGTGTGGAAATAAAAAGAGCGTGGTTGAGAGAGCAGAAGAGTGTGTTTTGAAATGGTTTGGGCACATGGAGAGAAAGAGTGAGGAAAGATTGACCAAGAGGATATATGTGTCGGAGGTGGAGGGAACGAGGAGAAGTGGGAGACCAAATTGGAGGTGGAAAGATGGAGTGAAAAAGATTTTGTGTGATCGGGGCCTGAACATGCAGGAGGGTGAAAGGAGGGCAAGGAATAGAGTGAATTGGAGCGATGTGGTATACCGGGGTTGACTTGCTGTCAATGGATTGAATCAGGGCATGTGAAGCGTCTGGGGTAAACCATGGAAAGCTGTGTAGGTATGTATATTTGCGTGTGTGGACGTATGTATATACATGTGTATGGGGGTGGGTTGGGCCATTTCTTTCGTCTGTTTCCTTGCGCTACCTCGCAAACGCGGGAGACAGCGACAAAGCAAAATATATATATATATATATATATATATATATATATATATATATATATATATATATATATATATATATATATATATATATATATATACTTTGTCGCTGTCTTCCGCGTTAGCGAGGTAGCGCAACCACGGGGAAATGGAACACACGGTCAGTTCCCAAGTGCACTTTCGTGTCATAATCACATCATCAGGGGAGACACAAGAGAGAAATATAACAGTCAGTTGATATACAACGAAGAGACGTAGCTGGGACGCTCAGTGCCTCATACGAGTGTCTGAATGCCTCTACTGAGTGCCTCTGCTGAGTGCCTCTGCTGAGTGCCTCTGCTGAGTGCTTCCTCGTCTTAACCTTTGACCTAATTTATCTTTTTCATAAGATGAACAAACAGCTTCGACTGAGATCACGTGTGAAAAAAAAATGGCCCCTTTAAATGTCCCACGTGTGGAAAAAAGCCCCTTTAAATGTCCTACGTGTGGAAAAAGGCCCCTTTAAATGTCCCACGTGTGGAAAAAAGGCCCTTTTAAATGTCCCACGTGTGAAAAAAGGCCCTTTTGAATGTCCCACGTGTGAAAAAGGCCCCTTTAAATATCTCACGTGTGAGAAAAGGCCCCTTTAAATGTCCCACGTGTAAAAAGGCCCCTTTAAATGTCCCACGTGTGAAAAAGACCCCTTTAAATGTCCCACGTGTGAAAAAGGCCCCTTTAAATGTCCCACGTGTGAAAAAAGGCCCCTTTAAATGTCCCATTTAAAAGGAGGGAGAGGGGGAGGGGAGGGGGGTGTCGATAAACGAAGCTACCCCAATTACGAGAGCCATTTATGGCCGTTTATTTCAATGGCCTCAGTGGGGCCTCCTGTACAATGCTCCTGCTCTCCATTCAGTAGCAGGGGAAGTGGGGGAGAAATAAATAATAGGGGGGGATGCCTCCCCCCCTTTTTTGTGGCTGGCGATGAAAAATATTTCCCCTTAATAACGAAACTGCATTTTTTTCCTTTGGCAGAGCCCGGTAACACCAGAGCCAACAGTGTTCAGCTTAGGTCAGCTTAGCTTGGTCAACGCTCCATCAAAAGATAAGCAACACACACACACACACACGCACACACACACACACACACACACACACACACACACACCCACACACATACACCCCCAGTCTCTGGGGATGTATTGTAAATAAGGCACCAAAACACACGTAACCCCCCCAGATAAAAACCCCCATATACATCAGAAGATCCACCCACCCCCATACACCTGTATATACACTATAGTCCCCATCCCCATTTCCCATCTAACCATCTCCTATCCTACCCCTTCCTTTCCCATTCTGTGGAAGGGGAGATTACGAAACAGAATAACTGAATGGAAATGGCCTCACGTGTCGAAGTACATGAGAAAGTTATTCTCCAATGGCGTGGATGTGGTTAGGGGGATAGTTAGGATAGAGGAACGTAAGGGCTAGTGAGGGGATAGTTAGGATGGAGGAACGTAAGGGCTAGTGAGGGGATAGAGGAACGTAAAGGCAGGACAGTGGGGGTAGTTAGTTAGGATAGAGGAACGTAAGGGCTAGTGAGGGATAGTTAAGATAGAGGAACGTAAGGGCTAGTGAGGGATAGTTAAGAAAGAGGAACGTAAGGGCTAGTGAGGGGGATAGTTAGGATAGAGGAACGTAAGGGCTAGTGAGGGGATAGTTAGGATAGAGGAACGTAAGGGCTAGTGAGGGGGATAGTTAGGATAGAGGAACGTAAGGGCTAGTGAGGGGATAGTTAGGATAGAGGAACGTAAGGGCTAGTGAGCGGTGAAGGTGTACAGTTAAGTGTGGTAGAGGCCAGAGACCCCACACATTCCGGGGGGGTAGAGGCCAGAGACCCCACACAATCCGGGGGGTAGAGACCAGAGACCCCAGACATTCCGGGGGGGTAGAGGCCAGAGACCCCAGACATTCCGGGGTTAGAGGCCAGAGACCCCACACATTCCGGGGTTAGAGGCCAGAGACCCCACACATTCCGGGGTTAGAGGCCAGAGACCCCACACATTCCGGGGTTAGAGGCCAGAGACCCCACACATTCCGGGGTTAGAGGCCAGAGACCCCACACATTCCAGAGTTAGAGACCAGAGACCCCAGACATTCCGGGGTTAGAGGCCAGAGACCCCACACATTCCAGAGTTAGAGACCAGAGACCCCACACATTCCGGGGGTAGAGGCCAGAGACCCCACACATTCCGGGGGGTAGAGGCCAGAGACCCCAGACATTCCGGGGGGTAGAGGCCAGAGACCCCCAGACATTCCGGGGGGTAGAGGGGTGGTTCGAAGGTGGGGGGGTTCGTCATGCCCTCACTAAGACGTGTAGAAATTCCATCTGACGTCTCGGACCCCCTCCTTCGGGGGCCCTGAAACCCCCCCCCCCCCCACTGTGTTGTCATTGTTTCCGGCCTCTCCAGCAGGCGGGAATCACCGTAGGGCATGGTCTGTTAACGCCTCTATAGGGTGGTCTGCGTCTCTGTTGCTCAGTGAGTGAGACGCTGCTATGGCGGACCCACCACCCATCTCCCCCCCTCCGTCTCTCTCCCTCTCTCTCTCTCTTGGTGCTCCAGCCCACAGCCATGGGGAGAGAGAGAGAGAGAGAGAGAGAGAGAGAGAGAGAGAGAGAGAGAGAGAGAGAGAGAGAGAAAGGAGGGGAGAGGGTCATCATCCCCTCCCATTCCCCCCTTCTCCCTCCTCTTCTTCTTCGCCAACACCGTCTGTGCTCTGTGAACCCCAACACACCCCCTCCCCCCCAACACCCACCCCCCCACCTAAGCCGGCGGTGTAGAGAGAGAGAGAGAGAGAGAGAGAGAGAGAGAGAGAGAGAGAGACCCATCCATACCCACCGTCTCGTCTCCCCAAACGGAAGTCTTTGACCAACGCATCGGTCAAACGGCTTAGCCAATCATCCCCCTCCCCCTTGATGGCGGACCAATGCTGGTCCAAGAATGTGACCTGGTCGTGTGACCTGGTCGCGTGACCTGGTCGTGAACTGAGAGCCAAAAATTAAAAAAATTGCTTTGAAAAGAAATGGCTTTAAACCAATCGCTTCGATGGAGCTGTTGTCTGAGTGTCTTTGCTGGTTGTAAACACAAAATAACACTTCTCTTTTTCTTTTTAAATGACTTACAAACTTATGAGTCCACGGGGGAAAATGGAACACGATAAGTCCCCAAGTGCACTTTCGTGTCATAATCACATCATCAAGGGGAGACACAAGAGGGAAATATAACAGTCAGCTGTTATACTGATGTATATCAACTGACTGTTATATTTCTCTCTTGTGTCTCCTCTGATGATGTGATTATGACACGAAAGTGCACTTGGCAACTTATCGTGTTTCATTTTCCCCCGTGGACTCATAGGAATATCTTGATCACGCGCAAAATTGTGATCCTTTCCAACATATATATATACATATATATATATATATATATATATATATATATATATATATATATATATATATATATATATATATATAGACAGGGGTCATGACAAGGCTATACGAGGCCACTTGCCTCATCTAGGGGGGGGACACCCTGGCCACGCCTCCTTCGGGAGGTGAGACGTGTGTGTGTGTGTGTGTGTGTGTGTCTCCTGCCGCAGGCGCCCTTACCTTAAGCGGACGCCAGGTGCAGGATTGCTGAGGGAGTGGCGTGCCGGGCCTGACCAACCACTGCTACGTTTTGCAGCGCAAGAGTTTCAGTAGGGTAGAAGGGGAAGATCTTTTGATTCGCTTCCTTCTGTAAAAAAATGAAAAAATAGAATGATTGATTTATTCATTTGTTCGTAAAGGTTTCGTCTTCGGGAACAGCGATGTGTTTATATAACGAAAAAAATGTATATTGTGTTTATATAACGAAAGAAATGTATATTATAGAGCACGAAAGATCAAACACCTAAACTCCATTGTGGTTGACTTGCGTGTGGTGAAGTAACTTTTGATCTGGCCCTTATTAGGGTCAATTCAAAGACAGGCCATCATACCCTGAAGGGATCGTACCGTCGTGCTCAAGGGTCGTACCGTCGTGCTCAAGGGTAGTGCCGTCGTGCTCAAAGGTCGTACCGTCGTGCTCAAGGATCGTACCGTCGTGCTCAAGGGTCGTAACGTCGTGCTCAAGGGTCGTACCGTCATGCTCAAGGGTCGTACCGTCATGCTCAAGGGTCATACCGTCGTGCTCAAGGGTCGTAAAGTCGTCTCCTGCCGAAGGGGTTAAGTATGCGATGCGAGGCGTGCGCGAACATGGGTATACTTGGTCGACTTTCCTTCCACAACATACCTCCTCCACCCACCCAACGCCCCACCTACAACCTCCCTCTCCTTCAGGTGTTCTGTCCTCCTTCAGGTTCACCAGGGCCTCCACTCCACCAGTAGGTTCCTTCAGGTTCATCACGACCTCCACTCCACCAGTAGGTTCCTTCAGGTTCATCAGGGCCTCCACTCCACCAGTAGGTTCCTTCAGGTTCATCACGGCCTCCACTCCACCAGCAGGTTCCTTCAGGTTCATCACGACCTCCACTCCACCAGCAGGTTCCTTCAGGTTCATCACGGCCTCCACTCCACCAGCAGGTTCCTTCAGGTTCACCAGGGCCTCCACTCCACCAGTAGGTTCCTTCAGGTTCATCAGGGCCTCCACTCCACCAGTAGGTTCCTTCAGGTTCATCACGACCTCCACTCCACCAGCAGGTTCCTTCAGGTTCATCCCGGCCTCCCGTAGTAGATCGAGGCGCCCTTCGAGACGAAATCTATCCGTTATGAAGAACCGACAACCAGGTAGGTATCTGTTCCTCCTCCTTCTTCCACAACGGCAACAGAGGCAGTGAGGAGGAGGAGGAGGAAGAGGAAGAGAACAAGAGAAACCAAACGGGAGTCGTCAATGGAGCGAGAGCCGTCGACAAGTCGCTCCTGTCGGAGTCGCGGGCGAAGAGCGTTCCCGACGCCTGGCAGAGAGAACGGGAGCTCGAATGGCCCTCTCTCATCACGTCTTCTCTCTCTCTCTCTCTCTCTCTCTCTCTCTCTCTCTCTCTCTCTCTCTCTCTCTCTCTCTCTCTAGCAACCTTCCCTTCCCTTCCCTTCCCTTCCCTTCCCTTCCCTTCCCTTCCCTTCCCTTCCCTTTCCTCCCTCCTCTCTCTCTCAGCCGAAGCGAAGCGAGCGATGGCTGTCGACAGAGGTGCAAGACGCCAGTCAAAGTTTGTATGCCTCTCCACTATTACTACCACCTCCTCCTCCAGCACCTCCTCCCTCCTCCTTCTTCTTCTCCTCCTCCTCCTCCTCGAGTTACATAGCCTGGGCGGGGCGCCCCTGACGCGATGGGCATCTTAGGTGCTAGATGGACGCTTCGCCTCCTCCGCACACACACACACACACAGAGCCGTGTTCATACACATGTTATTGGAAGCATTCCTCTGTCTCTCCTGCTCCTCCTCCTCTCGCGCTCCTGCCTCCCGCGGGGGTTTCTCGCTCTCCTCCCTCTCGAGGGTTAGGTTTTCACCCCTGGGCTATGACTTGAGAAGAAGCCTCGAGTCTCACTCAAAGACACTCGCTTTTTTAGGCAATTTCTCCTTCGTAAAGACTTAATTGAGTGTGGCTTTTTCACATGCCCTTCTCTTACGACTGGGGGATCTTACTCACGTATTAATGATTCGCCCTTACACATAGAGAGGTCAAAATACGACGCCTTATTTGCGTCAGTGCAAAGTAATGGAGACAGACGTAAGGCGTAACGTCTTCTGGAATCGAACGGGACACTGTACGTTGCAGTGCTAGACGTCACCTATCCTTATGGGGTCAAGAACTCCAGTTCCAAGAACTCTTTTGAGTTCATAAAATGAACTTCTGAGGGCCAGATGTGTATGTATGGATAACTGGCTGGGAAACACATTTCGACCACAACACAACTAATATAGATGGCTTCATCTGGCATCAGATTTCATATACTTTCGAATATAGGTTTCAGTAGTTTTCATAATTGGTCCAGTGCTGCTCGTTTATAGACTTAGTCCTTTGCACTCACGAATATATAGTGCTGTTGTCTCATACTTGCCTTCTCTTGCCCTTTGTGGTTTGGGTAATAATCTACCTTACAGGGGAAGAAGGGTAGGTAGGCAAAGAGAATAAGGATGAAGGGTGGTTGTTGGAGATAGGGAAGCTTGAAGAAAATGTCAGATGTGATCTTGACACGAAAATGCACTTGGGAAATTATCCTGTCTCGCTTTCCCGTGGATGAAAAAAAAGGATTGAAAAAATGGCGTCCTAGCTACGTCTCTTCGTTGTATATCAACTGACTGTTATCTTCCTTGTGTCTCCCTTGATGATGTGATTATGACACGAAAGTGCACTCGGGAACCGATCGTGTATCATTTCCCCCGTGGACTCATACGAATATACTTGATCACGCGCTCAATTGTGATCCTTTCCAACACACACACACACACACACACACACACACACACACACACACACATATATATATATATATATATATATATATATATATATATATATATTCCGCCAATCCTCAGGCACCTCACCATGAGTCATACATACATTAAATAACCTTACCAACCAGTCAACAATACAGTCACCCCCTTTTTTAATAAATTCCACTGCAATACCATCCAAACCTGCTGCCTTGCCGGCTTTCATCTTCCGCAAAGCTTTTACTACTTCTTCTCTGTTTACCAAATCATTTTCCCTAACCCTCTCACTTTGCACACCACCTCGACCCAAACACCCTATATCTGCCACTCTGTCATCAGACACATTCAACAAACCTTCAAAATACTCATTCCATCTCCTTCTCACATCACCACTACTTGTTATCACCTCCCCATTTACGCCCTTCACTGAAGTTCCCATTTGCTCCCTTGTCTTACGCACCCTATTTACCTCCTTCCAGAACATCTTTTTATTTTCCCTAAAATTTACTGATAGTCTCTCACCCCAACTCTCATTTGCCCTTTTTTTCACCTCTTGCACCTTTCTCTTGACCTCCTGTCTCTTTCTTTTATACTTCTCCCACTCAATTGCATAGTGCCATTGTACAAAGGCAAAGGGGATAAGAGTGAGTGCTCAAATTACAGAGGTATAAGTTTGTTGAGTATTCCTGGTAAATTATATGGGAGGGTATTGATTGAGAGGGTGAAGGCATGTACAGAGCATCAGATTGGGGAAGAGCAGTGTGGTTTCAGAAGTGGTAGAGGATGTGTGGATCAGGTGTTTGCTTTGAAGAATGTATGTGAGAAATACTTAGAAAAGCAAATGGATTTGTATGTAGCATTTATGGATCTGGAGAAGGCATATGATAGAGTTGATAGAGATGCTCTGTGGAAGGTATTAAGAATATATGGTGTGGGAGGCAAGTTGTTAGAAGCAGTGAAAAGTTTTTATCGAGGATGTAAGGCATGTGTACGTGTAGGAAGAGAGGAAAGTGATTGGTTCTCAGTGAATGTAGGTTTGCGGCAGGGGTGTGTGATGTCTCCATGGTTGTTTAATTTGTTTATGGATGGGGTTGTTACGGAGGTAAATGCAAGAGTTTTGGAAAGAGGGGCAAGTATGAAGTCTGTTGGGGATGAGAGAGCTTGGGAAGTGAGTCAGTTGTTGTTCGCTGATGATACAGCGCTGGTGGCGGATTCATGTGAGAAACTGCAGAAGCTGGTGACGGAGTTTGGTAAAGTGTGTGGAAGAAGAAAGTTAAGAGTAAATGTCAATAAGAGCAAGGTTATTAGGTACAGTAGGGTTGAGGGTCAAGTCAATTGGGAGGTGAGTTTGAATGGTGAGAGGCTGGAGGAAGTGAAGTGTTTTAGATATCTGGGAGTGGATCTGTCAGCGGATGGAACCATGGAAGCGGAAGTGGATCATAGGGTGGGGGAGGGGGCGAAAATTTTGGGAGCATTGAAAAATGTATGGAAGTCGAGAACATTATCCCGGAAAGCAAAAATGGGTATGTTTGAAGGAATAGTAGTTCCAACAATGTTGTATGGTTGCGAGGCGTGGGCTATGGATAGAGTTGTGCGTAGGAGGATGGATGTGCTGGAAATGAGATGTTTGAGGACAATGTGTGGTGTGAGGTGGTTTGATCGAGTAAGTAACGTAAGGGTAAGAGAGATGTGTGGAAATAAAAAGAGCGTGGTTGAGAGAGCAGAAGAGGGTGTTTTGAAATGGTTTGGGCACATGGAGAGAATGAGTGAGGAAAGATTGACCAAGAGGATATATGTGTCGGAGGTGGAGGGAACGAGGAGAAGAGGGAGACCAAATTGGAGGTGGAAAGATGGAGTGAAAAGGATTTTGTGTGATCGGGGCCTGAACATGCAGGAGGGTGAAAGGAGGGCAAGGAATAGAGTGAATTGGAGCGATGTGGTATACAGGGGTTGACGTGCTGTCAGTGGATTGAATCAAGGCATGTGAAGCGTCTGGGGTAAACCATGGAAAGCTGTGTAGGTATGTATATTTGCGTGTGTGGACGTGTGTATGTACATGTGTATGGGGGGGGTTGGGCCATTTCTTTCGTCTGTTTCCTTGCGCTACCTCGCAAACGCGGGAGACAGCGACAAAGTATAAAAAAAAAAAAAAAAAAAAAAAAAAAAAATATATATATATATATATATATACTCTCTACCCTTCACATCATTGCCATATTCCACTATGTTCATCACGTCATTAACCAAGGCGAACTCTCACTGACGCATTGATAATCATTAATCATAATAATCATAATTTCACTGATGCGTAATTGATTATTACGACGCACCTCACAGCTGATTACCTCCCTTGGTCTAGGTGTAATTACCTAAATGTAATTATTTGTTTCTACAGCACTGGGAGAGAGTTCTGTACACTAGTGGGTCCACATCGTGTGTGTGTGTGTGTGTTTGTGTGTGTGTGTCTATATATACGGATAGTATGAGTGAATGGTACATGTCTGGGGGTCAGATGAAGGCAAGTATAGATTGAACGCATTTTCCATCATACAGACATATTGTATCAGTGATAGTATGAGTGAATGGTACATGTCTGGGGGTCAGATGAAGGCAAGTATAGATTGAACGCATTTTCCATCATACAGACATATTGTATCAGTGATAGTATGAGTGAATGGTACATGTATGGGGGTCAGATGAAGGCAAATATAAATTGAACGCATTTTCCATCATACAGACATATTGTATCAGTGATAGTATGAGTGAATGGTACATGTATGGGGGTCAGATGAAGGCAGATATAAATTGAACGCATTTTCCATCATACAGACATATTATATCGGTGATAGTATGAGTGAATGGTACATATCTGGGGGTCAAATGAAGGCAAGTATAGATTGAACGCATTCTCCATCATACAGACATATTATATTAGTGATAGTATGAGTGAATGGTATATGTATGGGGGTCAGATGAAGGCAAGTATAAATTGAACGCATTTTCCATCATACAGACATATTGTATCAGTGATAGTATGAGTGAATGGTACATGTATGGGGGTCAGATGAAGGCAAATATAAATTGAACGCATTTTCCATCATACAGACATATTATATCGGTGATAGTATGAGTGAATGGTACATATCTGGGGGTCAAATGAAGGCAAGTATAGATTGAACGCATTCTCCATCATACAGACATATTATATCAGTGATAGTATGAGTGAATGGTACATGTATGGGGGTCAGATGAAGGCAAGTATAGATTGGACACGAATTCCATATATGTACTTCTTTCTCAGGTTGAATAACGCGTCAAGGGAGCTTCTGTATGTATGTGTGTGTGTGTGTGTGTGTGTGTGTGTGTGTGTGTGCGCGCGCGCTCCTCTCTTTGTCCGGTTCGCGTCCGCGGGGATGTATCTCGACCCGCGTTGAAGGAGGTGATGAAGGAGAGGTCGGAGCCGTTTGAGTGATATGGCAGCAGCCGGGGGGGGGGCGGGGCGATCCTACAGGAATCGCTGACTACCTCCTCCCCCATCAGGAGCGAAGTGGAGGGGCGTCGTCCCAGCACACGTATGTACTTCATCCTGACGACCACTCACTGATTCGACCCCTGTGTGTTCGGAGCTTCGAGATGAGCTGGGGTTATGAATCAGTGGGAGGGTGGGCGACGCAAGGGCGCCATTCTTATCCTTGTACGGTCAAGATGGTCTTGTACACACACACACACACACACACACACACACACACACAGATACACATAAGCGCACGTGCGTGCGCCCCAGTGGTCAAACAGTAGATGTCTTTGAGTGAGGACGGGGCGCCCCTCCCCCAACCCTCCCTCAGAAGATGCGCTCTCTCTCTCTCTCTCTCTCTCTCTCTCTCTCTCTCTCTCTCTCTCTCTCTCTCTCTCTCTATCTATCTATCTATCTATCTATCTATCTATATCTCTATCTATCTATCTATCTCAAGGCAAAGTTTCCGTAAACACACACACACAGACACACAGGCACACACACACACACACACACACACACACACACACACACACACACACATTCTCTCTCTCTCTCTCTCTCTCTCTCTCTCTCTCTCTCTCTCTCTCTCTCTCTCCCCCCCTCCTCATGCCACCACCAGCCCGCCCTGGTCATGCAGGTAAGACCTGTCATGCACTGTACACCAGCATGACTCTCATGACCAGGCACAAAAAAAAAGGAAAAAAAAAATAGAAAAAAAAAACCATCCCCCCATACCCCTCCCCCCATACCCCTCCCCCATACCCCTCCCCCCATACCCCATCCCACATACCCCTCCTCCGTCAGCTGAGCGGACCGGCTTCAGGTGTGTGTGTACACCCCATCCCCCCCCCCCCCTTCACCGCTCCTTTCACATCTACAACCTAACCATGCTGCTGAAAGGAGCGCATTCCCTCCTTAAGGCAAACCTAAACTGTCGTAATTGTCATCGATATCTTGCGAATAATTTTTTGGGGGAACGTAACTTGACCAGCTGATGTTTGGGGTCATCTGTGTGTGGTAGGTGTGTGGTGGTGGTGAGGTGTGGTGTATGTGGTGTGGTGTATGTGGTGGTGGTATGTGGTGGGGGTGTGGTGGTGGTGAGGTGTGGTGTGTGTGTGGTGGTGTGTGGTGGTGAGGTGTGGTGTATGTGGTGGTGGTGTGTGGTGGTGGTGTGTGGTGGTGTGATGGTGTGTAGTGTGGTGGTGTGTGGTGTGTGGTGGTGAGGTGTGGTGTGGTGGTGGTGTGTGGTGGTGTTTGGTGTGGTGTGGTGTATGTGGTGTGTGTTGTGTAGTAGGAGTGTGTGGTGTAGTGTGGTGAATGTGGTATGGTGTGGTGATGGTGGTGATATGTGGTGTGTGTGGTGTGGTAGGAGTGTGCGGTGGTGAATGTGGTGGTGGTGGTGGTGTGGTGCAGGTGGTGTGTGGTGGTATGTGGAGTGTGTTATGTGGTGGTATGTGTTGTGTGGTAGAAGTGTGTGGTGTGGTGCAGGTGGTGTGTGGTGATATGTGGAGTGTGTTGTGTGGTGGTATGTGTTGTGTGGTAGGAGTGTGTGGTGTGGTGAATGTGGTGGTGTGTGGTGGTATGTGGAGTGTTTTAGGTGGTGGTATGTGTTGTGTGGTAGGAGTGTGTGGTGTGGTGAATGTTGTGGTGGTGTGGTGAGGTGTATGTGCTGGTATGTGTTGTGTGGTAGGAGTGTAGTGTGGTGTGGTGGTGGTGTGTGGTGGTGTGGTGCAGGTGTTTGCAATGAGATGGTGAGATTGCAAGCTCGTGTGGCGAGTTGACCTTACTTTTAGCCTCAAGGTAAGACAAACATCTTTAAATTGAGACTCATAAGACTTGTTCCTCAGCCTTCAATCCTGCCTGGATATATATATATATATATATATATATATATATATATATATATATATATATATATATATATATATATATATATATATATATATATATATTGCAGTAAGGTTACAGTCATCTAGATGTGAGTGTGTGAGTGTGAATGTGTGTCTGTGTGTGTGTAGGTGTCTGTGTGTGTAAGTCTGTGCATGTGTGTTTATTTGTGTGTGTGTGTGTGTGTGTGTGTGTGTGTGTGTGTGTGTGTGTGTGTGTGTAATTATCATGTCACAAAGCAGGGGCAAATGATGTTAGTCGTGGTCTTGAAGTGAAACATCTATCAAGTCTATTCTTAAACGCATCTATAGGACTGCTTTCATCCACTCCAACTGGTATATGATACTCTAATATAACCATCCTGTGGAGGGAAAAGTACTCCAATTCATTCAAGGCAAAACATTTGCCTATTAAGTCTGTGTTCATCATTACGAGTTGACATCACACGAATGTACGCAAAGTAGTTTGTAGGATTAAGACTTCGAATATTTTAATAACATTCAATACTTTTACTATTTTCGTTTTCAGGTTGAAGTTTCCAGTCATGGTTGAAAGTTCCCATCGAGGCCAAGCCTCACTTGAAATATAGAGATGTTAGTGAAAGGGGGAAGAAAAGAAGAGACAAGGGAAAGTATATACGAATTTTGGAGAAGGTGATAAACCTGTCTTTTGAAATGTGCCAGGTCATAGGTATTTGGAAAAGACACGAGAGGGTAGAGAATTCCAAAGCTTCGACGTGTAGGGAAAGAAATAGTTGTCAAAATGGCCTACCCTTGAGTTGCCAATGGTTACCCAGTAATTATGTGACGCAGTAGTAACTTGCCGAGTGATGCGTGGTCTAGCGAGTAGTGGAGGGCACACAAGCAGCCAGCTCTCGGGAGCAAAAACCAAAGTAATACTTATAGAAGAGGGAGAGTGAACCAAACATTGCGGCGTAGGGCCAAGTTAGGATGCAGAGCTAGAACCACTCCAGATGTGAGAGCAGTACTCCATACAAGGACGAATCAATCCCTTGTATAAATGGAGCAACTGTTTTGAAGAAAACTTGTCTCCACACATATAGATATGGCTTCCAGTTTCTTAGAGGCAGACTTAGCTATTTCCCTGACGTGGAGTTTCGAAGATAGAACGGATATTACAGTAAACCGAGTATGTTCATTGAGTGAAGAGGCGAAATTACAGTCAAAGGAAAGAGAGTAGTTGAGGAATTTTTGATAGAGAGAGAGAGAGAGAGATGGGTCCTGGAGGCATTAGACTTAACCAGATTTCGTCTAACTCAATGAGATATCCAGTCCAAATCTGAGTTTAGTGAGGAGGCTGGGCCAAGACGAGATGCAGATCGAGTGAGAGAAGAAGAAGCAGAAATGAAGGATTTGGATGAGTTGAATCGTCAGCTTATGAGTGCGTTGGATTATTTGTGAAGGAGAGGAAATCGTTGAACAAAAAAAGAAGAATAGTATAGGGGGGACAGGAGAGAGAGAGAGAGAGAGAGAGAGAGAGAGAGAGAGAGAGAGAGAGAGAGAGAGAGAGAGAGAGAGAGAGAGAGACGGATTGGTTGATCTATCAACAACCATGGAGACAAATCGGCCAAAAAGGAAGCTAGATATGAAGGAGCAAAGTGAGGGAGGGAAGCCAAAAGAGGGTAAACTAAACGATAAGACCCCAATGCCACTCCTTGTCAAAAACTTTGGATACGTCAAGGGCAACTATATAAGACTCCCCCAAATCTTCCAGGGATGATGCCCAGACATGAATAAGATAAGAAAGAATATCACCAGCGGATCTCGCCTTACGGAAACCACAGGGGTGATCAGGGAGTAGATGGTGAGTCTCAAGACCTCTGAAGATATGGGAGGTGAGGAGGATTGAATAATCCAAAGACTCAGGAAATGGTAGATGTCAAAACAAGAGGATGATAATCAAGAGGGGGGTTTTTAGAACAGTTACCCTTCTTGGGGATGCAGATGTACAGCGCTTGATTCCAAGCGGGATAAGCGCCTAAACAGAAAACGGAATAGACGAGCAAGCACAGGTGCAAGTGCAAAGGTACACTGTTTCAGAACACGGGGTTGGATGCCAACAGGACCATAAACCCTGCTTGTGTGCAGAGAAAGAAAACGCTTTTTGGACACTCCTAAATGGGATTAGGGACAGAGACATAGGATCAAGTTAGAGGAGCATCAGTAGGGAGTGAGGGTAAATTCGAATCATCCAAGATAGAGTTAGAGGAGAGGCGGGAAACCACGTATAGAGCAGCTCTGTCTATTGGGAGAGACAGCTGTAGGAGCCGTCAGGAAAAATGGGAGAGCGAGGGAAAGGTAGACAGAAGCCATTAACACTGTCCATAGAGACATTGGAACGGTACACGACCCCATCTCCCTCCCTCCCTCCCACGTAAATGTACATTGCAATAACCACCTGTTCACCCGTCATCTAAATCCACCCCCCCTCCCCTTCCCTCCCTCCCTTCTGAGCCGGCTGAGAGAGAGA